>NC_064307.1:49759792-49942454 GCF_023373825.1 Bactrocera dorsalis
CAGCGATTTTATCGCAATTTTCGACGACAGGCCTTCCGGAGCGTGGCGCATCTTCGACCACCTGTACACGAGAACGAAAACGTTGAAACCATCGTTGTGCGGTGGAAATGGAAACTGTATCGGGTCCATAAACTGCACAAATTTTATTGGCGGCTTGAGATGCATTTTTGCCTTTATCGTAGTAGTACTGTAAAATATGCCGTATTTTCTCTTTATTTTGCTCCATGCTTGCGACGCTATAACTCACGAACGACTTAAAAGAAACGACAAATCAAACACGTGTTCCAAAAAGGTATAGCATGACCCGATGCGACGAATAAAACTAGAACTACGCGCTTACAACGCCAACCAGCGAAAATACCGCAAGACTTTTTTGACAACTAATATATCTCACATATTAACCAAATATTCGAAACTTAAGGATTTGAACAGTTTTTTGTTGGATTTGGTCATAAGGAGGCTTACTCTAACGGTATTATACATGTAAGGTTGTATTCCGTTGGATTAATTGCGTCTTGATTTGTACACGGGAAAGGTGTGTATCAAATTTGTGTTATATAATGAGGAGAATGTCACTTACCAAATTTAGTTGAACTCGATCAGGCGGGTCCGGAGATATGTGGTTTCACCTAAAATTGGGCGGTCCACGCCCATTCTCCAGTTTTTACACAGGCTCTTAATAAGCCTTCTCTTACCATCTCGTATGTAAAATTTGCTGTCTCTCGACAACCACACAGACACGCATTTTCCAAAAGGCCATCTTACTTCGACAATCAAATCCTTTCTCATGGACTTTAGCTAAAATAATAATACAACATTTGTATATATTAATACTTGTATATTTGTAAATATTAATCTTAAACAATGATTTCTTTCAGGGAGGTCCACTTGAACGTTATGTTTTGGAAGCAGACCGTGAAGCCATTTGCTCTCAACTTAATGATCTCGAAAACTGGTTGTATGAGGAGGGAGAAGATTGCGATCGTGATACGTATGTTAATAAATTGAAAGGACTTCATACCCAAACAGATCCTATCAAAGAACGCGCTAATGATTACGAGAATGCTCCAACCGCTTTTGACGAACTTAACCATAGCATCCAAGTAGCGCGCGCTTCTATAAATGAGTTCAAAAAGGGCGCTCCTAAATATGATCACCTCACAGAGGCCGAATTTTTGAACATCTCTGAGGCAGCTGATAAAGCGCAGAAGTGGCTAGACAGTAATATGGCAAAATTTACACAAACGCCACGCATGCATGACAGTCCTGTCAAAGTTGCCGATATACGCCATGAAGTGCAGACGCTGAATGCTTGCGTCAACTCGGTTATTAATCGTCCTAAACCAAAACCAGCTGCGAAACCAGCGCCTGCGAAAGACGCCAATGCAGCGGGAGCGGGCGAGCAGAATGGTGAGAATGCAGAGAAAGAAAACGATAAAACAGCACATAATCCAATGGATGATGCTACCATGGATGTGGAATAAATAAATCAAGAACTAGTTGCTTTTGTGGTGGGGGTGTTTATAGAATGTAAGTCGTCCTGCCTATACGTTAGGAAGCCAGAAAATATAGAACAAACATGAGCTTTTTTCTGCTTTGAAATAACAAAATGCGTATGATATCTGTGTTTAGGCGAGCATCGAATTAAAAGTGAAGTGAGAATGAGAAGAAGAGGGATATATCTTCGTAATATTGCAGTTGGGAGCGATAATAGGTACCAATATAACCACTGAAAACAGTCAGTAAATATTGAGATAAAAATAGAAAACAAACGCCGTGTGAATTCTGTTATTACTTACATACAAACTCAATTAAAAGAAATTCAATATTTACAATAAAAATAATGATTTTAATTTTTACTAATTTAATAAAATATTGACCAAATAACATATAACCGAAAATAAATCAATTCCTAAATATCAGGTGCAAAACAGATTACAATCATTGCTTTGGCTAAAAACCTTTAAACTTTGGTTCACAAAAATGCTTTCAACTTATTATTTTGTCTATTGAAATTGGAGTAAATATATTTTTTCACATGAATATTGTATAAGCAAAATAATCACTGAGTCCTCATAAAAATGTTTTCTCTTAATACAAATTTACAATCAGCTCGAATGGGAAAATTTTATATTCGTAGAAATACCGAGGATTCAGAGACAGCTAATATTGTATCAACTTTATGTTGATGAATTTCAGAATTTGCAAAATTCTTGGCATTTTTAGGATGTAATTTAAACTTATCAGATACCATTTAATTTTATTAACTATTTTATTTATATTACCAAATGGACCGCCATTGGAGATGCAATGCACCATACGATGATGACATTTCTGTTGCTTTACTTTTAAGCTTATGAACAATTAGGTATGAAGAAGTGACAGCTATAAACTATAAACATACATACGTATTATCACATTGCAAAGCGCATTCACGTAATAATTAAGGTTATGTATGTATGTACAATGTAATTGAATTAATTGCTGCGGTATTAATTTCTAGAATTTAGCAGATTTTTCAAATAATAAAATTTACAGTTTGGACTAAATTGAATTTATAAAGGAATACACCTAATCTAATAAACTAAAACGAAATAAACAACACTCAACAACAATTGCTGGTTGCATTTGGTCATTTATTCTATAGAGGGTAAAAGAAATTAGATTATTATGTGACTCGAAATTTCAGTTCAATACTTGATGTATGTATATACATATGTATATGTACATAGCGTTACAAATATGTGGGTTGTGTTAAAAAATAAATAGGTTTCTAAATATAATTTATTTACTTTGAATACTGTTTAACAGTTCTGTTCAATAGACGTCGAAATAATATGGAACATATTAGTTTTTCATCGTATCCTTTTACATTAAAATGATAAATGAAGATAGTAAAACAGAATTTATCACTCTAGTATTTGTGGCAAGTAGTAGCACACATAAATGTACATATCGCTCACTTGCTGCAAGACCGGCATAAATCAAAAAACGTGATTTTGGAGTTAATGCTGCAAAATTGTTCGTTATATCATACTTCATGTTGAGTGAAAAATTCATATGAATACCTCTTATATGCTCCGCTTGAGAAGAGGTGTAAGGTTGGAGTCACCGTGTAAGGTTATAGTCAGTTGAAAACTTTAAACGCGTTTTCTGGAAAATCGATTTTTTTGACTTATGCCGGTCTTGCAGCAAATGAGCGATATGTACATACATATATCGAATATGGTGATCTTCATGCCTATGAATATTGGTAAACTTGTGGGGTATTCTAATGAAAGATGAGAGATTACTTTAAGATGATTTTAAAACTGAAAAATAATTTGAGGGGTCCCATTTTTAATGATATGACTTTGCTTTTTTGTTTTACATTCTTTTCGTTCAAAAAGCACATTTTTGCTTTTCGTGATCAATTCGAGGAAACCTGTTTTTATTTTATGCAAATTAATAAATTTTACTCATTTGCCATCACTGACACCTACAATTCGGTTAGGTTTGTTCGATATTCTTGTGTCACGTCGTGCCCTGAAATAAGAAGTATTAATGCTTAGTATAAGAAACATTTTGAGCAGCTTTCCAACTAAACATCCTAAAGGTCCCAAAACGGCTATTAAAAATACTGCAATAATTAAATACGAGTTGCACATTTCTAAAGAGATAGTCTGATCTTTATGGAGATGACAAGCCAGAATGAGGGAAGAATGATGCGGCATCTAAAAGTGGGGAAAAAGCTATTGTTTCGCTCTTAGGGAAGAAAAATGTTTTTTAGGAATAAATATGGGACTTACTTCAGAGATCTGGCATCAAGTGCAACAGTACTGTAATCAAACCACTACTTTCAAAAACACACATTGAAAAAGGTTGCATTGACGGTAGGAATACATCAATCGTGATTGGAGCAATGTATTATTTATTAAGGACAAAAATTTATTCAATGGCGTGTTAAGCACCTCCAAAAGGTGCATGTTTAAGGGTGCTTTCATTTTTTGTTTTGAGGTGCTTCACGGAAAACCTGAACGCCAGCACAATGATGAAATAGTACAAAAAATGGATATGTAATGCTTTCCGGCAAAAATAACCATTAGTGGATACTGCGGGAAGAAAATGATTCGGAACATTGGAAACAAAAACTATATTGTTACTTTAGATTGGCCATAACAGCCATCAGATCCCAATTCAAAAGAGAATATTTGGGCTTTAATGAAAGCAAAAACATCAAGAAAACATTCAACCTCAACAAAAGATTTGAATCGGCTACTACAACATACCTAGAAGTCGCTTCCTTTGGAATATGCGGAAAATTTTGTTGCAAGTTACCATCAAAGATGTCAACCTATAACATACAACGCGGGAGATTCGAAAATATTTAACTGTAACAAAACAATGTATTTTCTATAATTACAAAATTTTTTTAAAACCATATTTACACTTTGAAAAATAAAAACGTTATTTTTTTAATAGATTCTATTTGCCTCTTTTGCCTTTTTTTAATAGTGGTAATGTAATAACAACAGATAAAGCAAATTATGATATGTATGTTCTCTGATAATAATACGTCAAAAGCTTTTTTGTCATTCTTTATTTATAATCTGGCAGCCTATTTAGAAAAAGTTATCGATAAATAAACTGTATTGAAGTTATATGTAACCTTGTGCAATAAATAAAATGTAGACCGTGTGGCCTAATGGATAAGGCGTCGGACTTCGGATCCGAAGATTGCAGGTTCGAGTCCTGTCACGGTCGCAAATACAACATTTTTTTTCTATTATTTTTATTTCCTGAATTATATTATTATATGTATTACATACATATATTTATTTTGCCAGTTTCGCTCAACGTACTGTGGATTGATTTAATAAAAGTGTTAGTCTTAAAATATCAAAAAACCTGGTAGCAGTTACACGGTCAGAACTCCCAAGTCAAGTGAAGACTGCACTTGAGGGAATAAGGAAAAATGTGCAATTTCTGGAAGGAAATTTGGCATCCATCACTATGGACAAGATTCTTAAAGCAAGAATTGTTCAGAAGTGGAGCTAAGGCAATTAAAAGCGAACAATTTGTATTAAAAGAGACATAATGCATGTCTATACTTTAACTAACATTAAAAAGCTTTCATTTGTATACATTTGTTATTTTTTGCGGAAAATTAGGTGTGACAGTTTTGAAGGCACATACAGTATATAAATTATTGAAGAGATCGCCACTAGTCTCTCAGTTTTTCAGATGTCTAACTGAAAATTTGGATACGTTCTTTTCTCCCCAAAAAGCAAATCAATATAGAATATAGCTGCTATATGAACTTATTGATCGCAATCAAGGCATCGTATGGAAAAATTTTGTATTTGAAAACGAAATTCGACTTAAACTGTTGTCCTAGACAATGCTACACTCTCTGAATCTTCTCTTCAAATGGAAAGCAAAATATTTGAAACCCAAAAGAAACACAACATCAAACAATGTTTGTCTTGTTAATTAAATTATTAAATATACTCGAAAAATGAATATGTGCAAGCGATAACTTGAATAAAAATTTAATTATCCTAATAAAACTTGGTATATTTAAATGATCAAGATCAAGAAGTTTAAATCCGGGTGAATGAGTCTCTGCACGTTCGAGTGAAAATTGTGAAGTCTCAATGAAATAGAGACATTAAATTTTATTTCCGAGATGGATAAGAAAGCTACATACGACCCGTTGTAAATATTGGAGAATAGGCGTGGCACCGTCCACTTTTAGGTAAAATCACATATCTAAGGACTTGGTCGAACAATTTCAACCGATCTCAGCATGTAACATTCTTATACCATGTCACAGCGCCAAAAAAAAAATGGGCGAAATCGGACTATATAAATCAAGAAGCTGTTAATATAACGAGATAAAACTTTGTACAAATAATTCCTTTAAAGTATGCCACCTTATGACCAAAAATTGTTCAAATATAAGCAAATCATGGATCTTTGAGTATGATCACAAGTAATCCCGATGAAAAGCAAGGATTTTGAGACGACAGAGAGAATCCAAGCAACATGCACCTCGGCTCTCAAGACTATTCCGGAGAATGCCTTCCGTGACACCTTCAACGCTCTGGTAGCGCTACGTCGAGGCAGAAGGAGATTGTTTTGAAAGTTTTTAAAGAATTGTAACGATTGGTTCAATAAATTAGTTTAAATCGACTCCGTCCTAATACTTTCCGGACAAACCCTGTAATAGTTGTCAAAATTTTACATGGCCCTTAAGCCCGGTAAAATTCTGACATTCGGATTCACCTCCATAAACGTACACATTTTATCTGTCAGAATTTTAATTTCCCTACCGTTTGGCACATAATCTAACCAAAGAATGAGAAGAATAGAGAAGACGCAAATGTTAAATCCAATCTTTTTGAGTACTAGTTTGTAGATTTCACATTAGCAAACATCGAAAACACAACTTAGGAAGTAAGGGCTAAGTTCTGCTTCATGGTTTAGCCATCTCGCGTGGGCGGGGTTATCATCCAATTTTATGGCACTTTATAGGTTTCCGGTTAATGGCGATTTGTGGGCGTGGCAGAGGCTCGATTACGCCCAACTACGAACTCGAACTTTCTTTTGTACTAAGAAACCTGCACACAAAGTTTCATTATCTGAATTTTTACTCAAGTTGCAGGCTGCACGGACGGACGGACGAACAGACAGACAGTCAACCGGATTTCAACGTTTCTCGTCACCCTGATCATTTATATACATATATATATATATATGTATATAACCCTATAACTATCACGATTAGTTTTAGGGGGTACATAAACCGTTAGGTGAACAAAACTATAATACTTTGCAGCAACTGGTTGCAAGAGTATAAAAATGACACATAGTTGAATTAGAAAAGTCTGAAGTAAATACATACATATGTATATAAGTATACCTGAATATTTAAATATTTTTATATTAACAATAGCTACGGGTGAAAACCTTGCTGGTTGTATATGTATAAGTTTACCTATAAAGCAAAGAATTCGAGCAAAACTAGGGCACTGAATGCAGAATCAAAGGAAGAAAGAAACCCAAAATGTTTCGTTTTAATTAAATATTCTTTCGAAAATTTCTTCATTTGGTCGATCGGTGTCGTTCAGTTAACATGGCGAAATTTAAACGATTTTTTTCGAAATTACTAGTGCTTTTGGCGCTTTTGGCTTTGTGTGTCGAGGGGCAACAGCAGCAAAAGATGAGTGACAAGCGCCAACAGTCGGCTCAAGTTCACAAACAAAAACCAATACGCCAAATAATTAAAGAACGACCGGTGAACACTCAAAAGCTCCGTTACATTACAAAGGAAATTCCCAACTTGGGACGCCTTCGGGGCCGTACATTTAAAACGGTATGGTCAGGTGAAAACATAATACAATTTCTTGACATTCCCTATGCAAAGTCTCCAGTTGGTTCATTGCGGTTTAAGGTTCGTGAGCTATTTTTTGGCTTTGCTTTATTTTCGTTTTCATTATTATGTGTTTTTATTTTCATATATTTTACACTATAGCCTCCTGTGCCAGCAGAGCCGTGGGAGGGAACACTGAATGCTCACAAAGCTCATGTGGGTTGTCCATCTCTTCAAGATTTACACAAACTTAAGCTTTGGCGAAAGGAGAAAATTGACTTTGAAAACTGTCTGCGTTTAACCATCAATACGAAAAATGTAAGTTACCGAATCAAAGTATTATAAAGAATTTGAAATATAAGTGGATCAGAAATGATGATGAACTTTGGTGGTGAATATTTAAATATATTATTAGAGGTATTTATACACTCGCCCCATGTTGGTAGGGAGTAAAGAGTTTTATTCACCTAACGTACATACATATGTATGCATATTATATAGGGTGATTTTTTAAGAGCTTGATAACTTTTTTAAAAAAAAAAACGCATAAAATTTGCAAAATCTCATCGGTTCTTTATTTGAAACGTTAGATTGGTTCATGACATTTACTTTTTGAAGATAATTTCATTTAAATGTTGACCGCGGCTGCGTCTTAGGTGGTCCATTCGGAAAGTCCAATTTTGGGCAACTTTTTCGAGCATTTCGGCCGGAATAGCCCGAATTTCTTCGGAAATGTTGTCTTCCAAAGCTGGAATAGTTGCTGGCTTATTTCTGTAGACTTTAGACTTGACGTAGCCCCACAAAAAATAGTCTAAAGGCGTTAAATCGCATGATCTTGGTGGCCAACTTACGGGTCCATTTCTTGAGATGAATTGTTGTCCGAAGTTTTCCCTCAAAATGGCCATAGAATCGCGAGCTGTGTGGCATGTAGCGCCATCTTGTTGAAACCACATGTCAACCAAGTTCAGTTCTTCCATTTTTGGCAACAAAAAGTTTGTTAGCATCGAACGATAGCGATCGCCATTCACCGTAACGTTGCGTCCAACAGCATCTTTGAAAAAATACGGTCCAATGATTCCACCAGCGTACAAACCACACCAAACAGTGCATTTTTCGGGATGCATGGGCAGTTCTTGAACGGCTTCTGGTTGCTCTTCACCCCAAATGCGGCAATTTTG
Source organism: Bactrocera dorsalis (assembly GCF_023373825.1). Taxonomy (NCBI): domain Eukaryota; kingdom Metazoa; phylum Arthropoda; class Insecta; order Diptera; family Tephritidae; genus Bactrocera; species Bactrocera dorsalis. Next base: position 49,768,325 of record NC_064307.1, read on the forward strand.
CTTATTTACGTAGCCATTCAACCAGAAATGAGCCTCATCGCTGAACAAAATTTGTCGATAAACACATTTCGAACCGAACACTGATTTTGGTAATAAAATTCAATGATTTGCAAGCGTTGCTCGTTAGTAAGTCTATTCATGATGAAATGTCAAAGCATACTGAGCATCTTTCTCTTTGACACCATGTCTGAAATCCCACGTGATCTGTCAAATACTAATGCATGAAAATCCTAACCTCAAAAAAATCACCCGTTATGTACATAAATGATTTGGATGACGAGACGAGTTGAAATCCGAGTTAGTGTCTGTCCGTTAGTCCGTGCAAGCGATAGCTTGAGGGAAAAATTAGATATCTTGATGAAACTTGTACATTTGCATGGTATGTTCCTTGGAGCCCAAGTAGGGTTGGTATTGCAGATGGGCATTAACCCTTTCAGCCCCAAAGGACTTTTTAAACGATGTCAAACATATATAGAAGTTGCTTATAAGCAACTTTGGGGCTGAAAGGGTTAAGCGAAAGCTTATAAAGTGCTATAACTAAGCCACACATTAAGATACAAAACTATAATTTGGTATAAGAATTCACGGTATGGATGGGCACGCGTGTTTGGAAAGCTTAATAAAGTGAGAGTGGCCCCGCCTCTAATAAGTTTAATGCACATAGTTATGGATCTCATAAACCATAATAATTAGTAAAGTTTAAAAAAGTGGGAGTGACTCCACTTCCAATTATGTTTAATGTACATATCTCTTAAATCTTAAAAGCTATATCAACCAAATTTGTTTAGGAAAAATTTCTTTGACACTTCGTTCGACAGTGTGAAAATGAATAAGATCGGATGATAACCCTTCCATTCCCTATATATCTAATATTAGTGGAAGTGGGATAACTCAATGAATAAACGGTTCAGAGACATTAAATTTTATACTCGAGATGGTACGGGAGAGCTTTGTAGGAGCCGGTGTCAAAATTAGACAACAGGAGTGACATTGCCCACATCTATGTGAAATCCTGTATCTCAGAAACAACTTTACCCATTTCTACCAAAATGTGGATCAGTGTGCCAATCATCGTTGAAATTCGGGGAGAATCTTTTGCCAATAATAATGTTGCGATTTTGTCAATAATATCTTAAATCGGTTCAACGGTAGCCTTAGCACCCATATGCCTAAAATAAATATTTCCGAATTTCGCTATGTCAATAAGTTTTAATAAAATTCAGAGATTTCAAACTTTCGGTTGACTTTATACAATATATGTATATTGAATATTGTAAAGAATTAGATTTGTGACCAACTCACTTCAGATTGACAATGAGTATCATAAAATTTACATACACCTAATTCATTCATCTACGACACGCTTATTTGTTTCCTGTTGCGTTGCCTATATTTTTATTTCGTCCTGTATACAAGACTAGGTATTAGTTATAAACTAATTTATAGTTGAATAATGAGTTAAAGTGATTTCAATAATTTCTTTTACAGTTCAGTGGAAATGCACCCATCATGGTTTACATTCATGGCGACTTCCTTTATGAAGGTAGCAGCACAGAGGCAACTCCTGGATATTTATTAGAGGAAGATATCGTGTTAGTCTCTGTACGTTATCGTTTGGGTCCATTTGGTTTCTTGTCAACGATGACCGATGAAATACCCGGAAATGCCGCAGTGCAAGACGTTATCTTGGCGCTAAAATGGATTCAACAGCACATTGCAGGTTTTGGAGGTGATCCTACTCGGGTTACCCTTTTTGGTCAAGTTGGTGGATCAGCTTTGATTAATGTATTAACTATGACTCCAGCAGTAAGTATATCGCAACCGAATTATTATTGTTCTCAGAAGTTTTCAAAAGTCAAAAAATGTTTTAGGTTCCCGATGGTCTATTTCATCGCATTATTTATCAATCCGGTACGGCGTTATCTCCCGCTTTCATTACTGATAATCCACTCCCTGCAAGTAAAGATATAGCGAAATACGCAGGCTGCAAGAATATTAGAAAAGTAGAAGCGCTCAATAAGTGTTTGCGAAAAATGAATACCACCACTCTATTGAATGCATTCAGTGCACATGGCGACGCCAATGCACATTTGGGGGTTGGCAATTATGGAGGCGTTCAATTTGTTATCGGTGGCCCATCGGGAATCCTACCAAAACATCCAGGCCAACTATTAGCATCCGGAGAGTTTAAAGCATATCCCACACTCGGTGGTAGCGTTAAAAATGGGGGCACATTTTTGCTTAAAGGTGGAATATCAGTTTATTTAATGGAAATAATATAACATACATGTTTTTGTTATAGATATTTATATTGATAACTTCAATGAGACTATTATTGATGATAAACTTGATGGCATGGGCTATATCGATCACATAATAGCCCAGGCTAATGGCGACGATCCTACTGGTACTTGGAGAAAATTTGCACGAGATGTAGTTTTCACAAATGAAGAGATCAAGAATGGATCCTTTTACGAACTCGTCCCAGGGCTGATTGATGTAAGAATCGATATTTACTTCTCTAATGACTTTATAAATGTTTTGAAACATATTATTTAATATTTACAGTTGTGTAGCACTATACCATTTAAAAACCCTGTTCTATTGACCTTACAAGCGAATGCAAAGAAACTTCCAAATAGCACTTATCTTTTCACATTCGATTATGAAGGCGAACTAAACCGTTATTCCGTGAGCGAAGATGTGGATGGTTCAGCGCCTTTTGGCCTTGGTGTCTCATTAACCGACGACAATTTGTATCTTTTCCCCTGGCCAAGGCATAAATCTTTAAATCTAAATCGTGACATTAAAGTTGCTAAACGAATGGTGGCCTTTTGGACGTCGTTCGCAGCCAATGGCGTACCAACTGCACCAAACACACCCGCATGGCCTGCTATGACAGAAGAAACCGGTCCATACTTAAAAATTGGTCGTATTGTAACAGTCGGTAAAAACTACATTGATGAATATAACATTGCTGTAAAGGAGACTCGGCAGGGATATAACTTGGTTAACGACGACTTCTTTGGCAGTTTAGTAGAAGTAACTGAATCTGAAAAAGACGCTGATGATGCGGAAAGCATCAAAGAGGATGAAGACAATGATAAGGAGGATATTGGTAGAAACTTAAATTTTGTATTCATAGCGAATAATGGTGCGCGATTTGGTTTAACTAACTACGATTAAATTTGATTGTAGTGCTAAAAATAAAATTATTTATATAATTACGTATGTACGAGTTCTTATATGACTACATTAAAATTATATACATATACATATGTATATTATTGAAATAAAGCGAGCAAAAGATCATATTCGTATGTAAAAGCTTGTTTGATATCTTCTGTCTAACTGAAACTAGATTGTCATCGTTTACCTTAATCTAAATTAATAATACGCATGAAATGTATGTTTCAAATTTTAAATATTTGGAATGAAAAGAGAACTACACTTCAAAATTGTATGAAAATTTCTGCTAAGTATCGTCAGAGTTTGATTATTATCAAAATTAGTATTTACCTATCGTAGAGGCGTCTAAGCGCTGCTAAGCCTCTCATTTTAACAAATCGACCAATCTTCTAATACAATATTTTCGTTATCATAGCTTTGATGCAACTAAAACTGGTAAATTTATTTTACTGCTGCGAGACTTTTACCACTATATATTCTAGAATAATATATTGAAAATATGTGAAGAATTACCAAGGCAATTTTCTATTTGGTCTAAGAGCAAAAGACTTACAACTCAGCAGCATAATAATAGCATATATGAGTGGCATTATAAATATATGAATCTCGATTAAAATCTTTAAGTCCCATTTATTGATGAATAATTAATTTAGGCGAGTGTCATTAAACTCCACGCTTTGTTTACAATCATCCAAGAAGTTCGCAACATCAATTAATCAAGATTCTGTTTAATCGAATACGAGTACTATACAGCAGAAACCGATTTACTCTTTCAAGCAATTCTTGATAATTTTTTCTAATATAGGTTTAAATCACAAATGTAGTTAATAATAGTTTTCAGATATAACCATTTACAACAGCGGCTATTAGTACTTAAAATTAAAATTAGCATCACTGTTGGTTAATTTATTGTTTTTGTATTTTTTTCCTTCAGCAGATATATATTTTGCTAAACGTTTTTTAACTTAAAATAAATAAAAAATCATATTTTTACTTCCCTTTTACAGAACTGATTTATTATCGTTTGCGTATTTAATGGATTTATCATGTTTAACCTAAATAAATACGTTAACGAAAATGATGGTAATGACACCAAAATCTTGTCCGAAGCGTTCATAACGTAGCACAAAGAACCCAGCATACTGACATGAATATAAACTGGCACATATGTACATACATATGTATATGTACCTGGCTTTAGATATTGACTACTAACATATGATTAAGCTTATTTTTATACTCTTGGAGCATGTTGCTACAGAGTATAATAGTTTTGTCAATCTAATGTTTGTATATATCACCTAAAACTAATCGAGATAGATGAAGGGTTATATACTATGTATGTATATAAATGATCAGGATGAAGAGACGAGTTGAAATTCGGGTGACTGTCTATCTGTCCGTCCATATGACAGTGCAAGCTGTAACTTGAGTATAAATTAGAATATCTTGATGAAGCGATAGCATTAAGGAAAGGACCTACGGTTTTCTAAAAAGTGTGCGTGTCCCCGCCCCTTAATAATTTTAATGTATGTATATATCTTTTAAACCAAATCACTGCATCATCCAAATTTACACAGCGCAATATTTTTCACCCTTTTTAAGATAGTGTGAAAATAGACGAAATCGGATTATAGCCTTGCCCACTCCCCATAAAACGGTTTTTTAAAACTACTGTAAGTGCAATAAGTACACAACTAAATGCGTCTGAGACATTAAAATTTGCACTTGAGATGGTACAAGAGGGTATATATAAGATGTCAAATTAGGACGGTAGGCGTGACAGCGTCCACATTTCGGTGAATATCCATATTTCGTGACCTATTCGACCGATATCAACCAAATTCGGTAAGTAGCATTTATGTAATATGCCTATGTATAATGCAAAAATCCGAGAAATCGGACTACAACCACGCCTATTTCCTATATAACACAATTTGAAATTCCATCTGATTCTTTCACATTCCACAAAATCACAAATTAAGCACTAAATAAAATAACGGAATAGAACTTTGCATGAATGCATGAATAATGCCTTTGAAGTGTGCTATTATGGCTAAAGCCTTTCCAAATCGAACGAAAACTGTTCAAGTCCTTAATAATGGTGACCACAGTACCTATAGTGGACTTTTTACCGAAAATATGGGTCAATGTGTGAGAAATGCTTTACTGATAAAAGGATGCTCCAAGGTCAAAAACTGGTTAAATCCGGTCAATACCTGCCTTAGCCTCTATATACCTAATATAAAGAATTTCGAACTTTCAGTTGACTTTTTATCGGCAATTAAATAGTTTGTGGCATGTTAATACGAGTAAATGTGTAAAATATATAAAACCGATTGTAATCCATTCACGGCCGGTTGTGATCCTTACAAGTTGAAATAGTGTAAAAGGTTCGGTTACACCCGAACTTAGTCCTTCTTTACATGTTAGGAGTAAATTCTTAACTGGCTCGAAAGTCATGACAAAATTATTCGAATTATTTTTTATCTTCTGTTCATACTTACAAGAACGTAAATTCTACAATGTGAAAATAGAGCTTAGGTAACATGGTTCAAAATATTCATTAATAACTTCACCGGATTCAGCAAATTTTGTACTAAAAATTCGTTGTATGGAGTATATAGAACCAGAAAATGTTGAACATATGTAATATTATGTATGTAATTTGAAGTAGTGAAGCGTAATCAATAAGACACTCAAGTTCGAATTTTTTGATGATACGTTATTTTGCATTTCAGGTGACGATATGTAAGTGAGGCTGAACCTTTTGGAAGATTGTTACCAAGTATAATGGATACACACATGTATCTCCGTTATATACGTTGTTAGCGTGATTATTACCGTATTTTGCCTATTTTAACATTTTAATACTAGAAACTAAATAGCATTTTAATACCAACAAGAGCTACAAAACTCTGAAATGTAAGAAATTGAATGATCACCCATATTCATTCTTCTGAATTGGAAGATTGGCCATTATGTAACCAGTTAGCCCACATCTTTATTTCAAAATAGAGTTACTTGGATTTATGATATTCTCGTCAGATATAAATAACATTTATGCACAATAATTAACCTAAATTTTAATATTGAAATATATGTATTCATTCTATTCGACTTGTGATGAAACTAGTTTATTCTTAATTATATTCATAACCTCGATTGAGATACATATATAAATAATGAGACAACAGAACAGATTAATTGGGGCATTATTATTTTAACTTTTACTTCTTATATGGCTTTGTAAATCTGAGAAATTTATGCAGCTACTGTTGGGAGAAAGGGATGTCAAAAATATCTCAACTTAAATATTAACACATGTATAATGTGTGTGTATAGGTATATCTCTATAAATATATACATATATATTTATACAAAGAAGAATAATTAATAACCTTAATTCATTTTCAAATTCCTCCCATAAACTATGTGTGATTTTCTTGTTTTGTTTTAGTTTTTACCTTTTTGATTATACCGCTAGAACACTCATTAAGCTGAAGAGAAATCGGATTTTTGTGTCACTATGCATAATTTAGCATTGTTGTTATTTTTGCGAATAACAATTTCTCATGTCTTTCACCAGCTATAGTCGCTTTCCTGTCTTCAGTTTATTCAACAACCAGTCTAAAGAACGGCTCAGAGCTGCGCGGTATATTCTTTAAAATTTAAGAAGAGTCTCAGTTTGACAGCTGTGGCAGCTTTGTTAAAATGTTTTATTGTGTTCATTCGAATTTCAATTAATTAAAAATCTATGTGCGGCATATACACAACATATTTGAACCCAAGTGTTTTTTCTTCAGGGTTTCTTTAATACGAAGTTTTAAAATATGTTTGAGAAACTGTATTATTTTCACATCATCCGTTCACCACGGTGTTTAAAATTATTTCTAACTATATTTGTTTTAATCCATTTCGTCCGGGCCCAATTCGATGACGATGATACTGTCATAGATTTACCCAAATTGGGCTCCATTCAAGGAAAAGTTATAGAGACAGCGTGGTCGAAAAGAGAAGTATTACAGTTTGTGGATCTCAAATATGCGGAAGCTCCTACAGGAAAATATAGGTTTAAGGTGTGACTTTATACAACATCTGAAGATTTAAATTAATAGAGTAAAAGGCATGTAATTTGCAAAAAAAAGTGATTCTAGCATGCACCTGCGAAGGACTTTTCTTCGTGAACTTTCGTACAACAAAAATTATCGCCTGCAGTAATATTTAATAACAACATAAAATATTTAAAGATATATACATATATTTTATATATATTTTTTTACGTAAACTACGAAAATACGTAATATCCTTCTCATGTGTATTTCTTAGAGCAACTATACATACATACATATATACGTATATAACTAAATCTGAAAACCTAACCAGCCAACGGTTTGTATGCAAGGAAAATTGTTTTGCTAGCTCTTTCTAGCCATGCCGTTAATTTTGAACGGTCAATTTGAATGCGAACTATTTGCTATCGTGGTCCGATCTGAAAAAAAATTCGAATAGCATTGTGTTGGACAATAATCTGTGTCAAATTAGTAGAAGGTATATTGTTAAATAAAAAGAGTTTTCTTACAAAGGCTTGCTTTTGATTGGCCAATTTGCTTGACAATTATATGCCAAAGCAGTCCAATCTGAATAAATAGTTCGGAGGTTAGAGCGTTATCTTAGAAAATAATCAATTCTAAATTTTGTTAAGATATCTTGTCAAATAAAGAAATTTGTCATACAAAGAGTAGACTTTGATCAATCAGTTTGTATGGCGGCTATATCATCTTTGGGGAGAAAAGGACATAAGCGAAATTTCAGTTCGAAATCTAAAAACTGAGGGCCTACTTCGGATGTACCCGACTTATATGGCTAAATCGCCTCAGCACGTCACGCTGATCATTTATATACTTTACAGGGTTTCCGGCGATTCCTTCTGGTTGTTACCAACTTATCGCCAAACTTAATATACTCTGTTCAGGGTATAAATTCACATATAGTATATAACGAATAGGTGAAATTCATACTGACTTGTAAAAAACTATTATCAAAGTTCTGATAAAACGTTCTCGACCTGAAAGATAATGAAGCGTAAATAACTTTGTAAAATACATTTATGCATACATATGTATATACGAAGCATATATCTACTATGTGTATGTGTTTTGTAAAAGACTTAAGCCATTTAATAAATATTCGAAACAGGTTAAAAGATATAAAACAAAAGTGGTTAACATTGGAAGTCAACATGCTAGATGCTATATTTCTTTATTAATTTCACTGTTTGAAAGATGAATCCATATTTCTTTGTCTTAATCTAAAATTACTTGGCAGCCTCCGCGCCCTGTAGAACCATGGGATGATATCATGGATGCAACAGCAGAGAAAATCGGTTGTCCATCGGTTGTCTCAATGGAATCTTTAAAGAGACTGGATGACGTATTGGACATCGAAGACTGTCTCACATTAACGATAACCACGCCCAACACCACGGGTCGTTATCCCGTTTTAGTGTATATACATGGAGAGTATTTGTATGAGGGCAGTAATTCTGAAGCACCGCCGGATTATTTGTTAGAAAAGGATATTGTATTGGTGACACCGCAATATCGGCTGGGCCCATTTGGTTTCCTATCAACAAAGACAGATGAAATACCTGGAAATGCGGGAGTACTTGATATATATTTGGCATTACAATTCGTCAAACACTTTATACAATATTTTGGTGGTGATGAGAATCATGTGACGCTAGCGGGTCAAGTAGGCGGTGCAGCTATTGCACATTTACTAGCTATTTCCCCAATAGTGAGCACCAGTTTCCCACAAAGAAGGAATTAAAGCAATAATAACTGTCTTTTTCCCACAAACTTACAGGTACAAAAGGGCCTCTTTCACCAGGTAATCTATCATTCCGGATCCGCACTGATGCCAATATTTTTGGAAGGTAACCCGCGCCAGCTTGCACAGGAGATTGCTGAAAAGGCCGAATGCAAAATGAAGACGGTGCGGGATTTAAATGAATGTTTGATGGATTTGTCACCGCTAGAATTGCTCACTGCATTTATGGCGCACGCTGTAAGTATTGTTGCTTAGCGGATGGGTATGTACGTATGTGTTATATGATAAATATTTATTGAATGAAGCTCGAAAAATCTGATTTGGGAGTGGGTTATACTGGTGGAATCCAATTTACAATTGGTGGACCAAGTGGTGTCTTGCCCGTACATCCTTATGAACTTATATTGAATTCGAACTTTTCTTATCCAGCAATGGGTGGTTGTCCAAAAAATGTTGGATCAAGAGTTTTGAATGGTGAGTAATTGAAATATTTCAAGGATTCTTCGCTTATGCTTTATGAAAATTTTAGAAATCGTCGAAAACGATTTCGAGGGTGTCATACCAGACGATGATTATAACACATATGATTATATTGATCATATCGTTCGACAAGTGGTTGGTACTGACAAAACGATGTTGTTGACGAGCTTCGTCACACATGACTTTTTCAACAGAAAATTAATGGAAAACGGTACATTCGGCACACTTATACCCCGTTTAATTGACGTAAGCCACAAATTTCAAGTTATTTATAAGAATAAGGTAACAATTTCATAATTTTCTTCAATAATTATTTTTCAGGTTGGTGGAACCTTAATGCATAAACTACCAGTACTATTAGCTCTCAACATGAATAATAAACATGTTCCTGAAAATACATTCCTCTATTCTTTTGATTACATGGGTGAATTTAATCGATATCGCGATTTAGATGAGGAGACAAACATGCAGAGTCCTTTCAAAGCGGGTGTGTCTTTAACAGATGAGGCACTCTATCTTTTTCCGTACCCACAACATGTTGCCAATTTGAGTCCCCCCGATAGGACAATGGCCAAGCGTATGGTGGACTTGTGGACTTCATTTGTGATTAACGGAAATCCTTTTAGTGATGTGCGTGCGGGATACTGGCCACCAATGACCACTTTATATGGTCCATATATGAAAATAGATGATACCTTAACAGTTAACGGAAATTACTTTAAAGAATTCTCAGCAACGTTAATAGACGAAGAAAATGGTCACAGTTTAATCAGAGAAATTTATTACCTACGAAATAATCGTTCCAAAAGCCGGCAACAAATGAAACGTAATAGGCGGAGGAAACTAAATGGTAAAAAATCTTTGGTGAAGGGCATATACTCATCGAAAATACGTGCTTAATTTGTGATATTGACTTTTATATATTTATTTGTCGAATTTTATATAATTTAAAACCCTATATAGTATCTAAAATATATACATTTACTTCACAAAAAAAATGAACTGAAATTGTAACTTTCATATATAGTATGCATAGAAATAAATATTTTTGAAATAGGTATGTACATACATACCTTGATTATATGAACAGTAATGATAATATAATTGCAATACAAATCGATAGATCACGAAATTATCGAAATATTTGGAAAGAAAGAGCGTTAAATAGAGATCGCGACGGCTGAGATAGTTTAACCGCGACAATATTGGTAAGAAATCTAAAATATTGGTCTTAGGCTTCCCGCAACATACTTTTTCCTCTTTTATACTTATGCAAAATGTTGCTACAAAGTATAATAGTTTTGCTCACCCAACGGCTGTACATATTAACTAAAATTAATTGAGATAGATATAGGGTTATATATGGGGTATTCCATACCAAATCGACCACTTTCAAACCCGACCCCTTTAGATTTTGCTGAAACTTATCCATCCTTTTTTACCCTTTGAATAACATTTTTTCAAAATTTTTGGTCCAACTTCAAAAAAGTTATGAATTTTTCAAAAAAATGGCTTTTTTATTTTCAAATAGCCATAACTTTTGTAGAAATTGACTTTTGGGGACCTTTTTTTTAAATTTTTGTTTTTGAATGAACTTTTCGAAAAAATACACGAAAAAAATTTAACACGATCAATTATATAAAATAATCGGATTTTTAAGTAAAATCGTAATTTTTTAAAAGTTCGCCATTTTATTTTTTTTTTTCTCAAAAAAAAAAACTTCAATTAATTTGACAACTATCCTTGCTAATCCCGGAGTGGGTCGATTTTTTTTTATTTATTTAAAAAAAATTGTCAAATTTTCAAAAATGAAAAAAAAAAATTCCCGTAAACTTTATTTCTATCATATAAAAAAATAATCAGTACGTATCATTCTTTTCATCATATTCCTATGTTATAGTTAAAATGGGCGAAATCAGACTGCAAACACGCCTACTTCCCTCATAAGACAATTTTACATTCCATTTGATTCTTTCACAAATAAAGAAATAATTAATATTATGGATACAATTTTGCACTAATAATTCCATTATTACTAAAAATCGTCCAAATACAACTAAAACTGTTCAAGCCCCTAGGTACCGAATATGTGGACCCCAGTATCTATAGTTGACTTTTGACAGAAAATATTGGTCAAAGTGTGAGATATACAATTGAAATTCAGATATCCTCTTTTACTGACAATAGCAACTCTGTCTATCAAAATGGGTTGAATGGGATCAATACTTCCCTGAGTCTCCATGGATTTGCGAGCATAATAGTTAATAGATAAAATCGGGTGAATACTACCAACTCCCACATACTACCTATAATGATTTTCGTTTTTTTAACAAACCGTATGCTGAATTTGTCGGTCAGTGTATGAGTTATATATAGTATACATATGTATATATATGTATACTTTTTTGTATTCCTACATCTGAAGGTATTACCCTGACTTTGACTCTTGCAAGTTGCAAGAGTATAAAATGGTGGATTGCACACGAATTTAGCCCTTTCCTAGTTGTTTCTTCTTACTTACTTTCATATTTTTTTTTTGAGAATATAAATTATTCCATAATTTTGAGTAGTTCCGAATTCCAAAATTTAAGTTCTAACATAGGAAAGTATTTGGTTAATAAAAAGTATTTGGTCTAATAAATAATACTGAATTTGCCTTGAAATTTTTTTTTTAATTTTTTGAACCATCTGCATATCCGTATATTTCTACTCGTATTTAGCCTTTTTTCTTCGTATACGTACGTTCAGGACATACAATTACATTTGAAACTTAAGAATAATATTGGCTTTCACGTCCATAGAGTTGCGACTGGTTCCTTCCATTTAGTACATTTGTACGTGGTCTATAATGATAATTGTCTGGCTGCTGATAGCTTTGCCTATAATTTGAGTTATATTGTTGATAATAAGTCGTATAAGAAGGATGATTTAAATAGGGTCTTGGTGTAGTGGTTGTTGTGGTTGTCGCTGTTGTGTTTGTAAAGTACTCAGGATATAAATTTGGTACTGGAATTCCATCTCCAAAATGATAATCCAATTCCAACGTTGAAGCTTTAAAATTGACAATTCTCAAAAATGGACCTATCCCATTAGTGACATTGGGCCAAACGCCTTCGAGATTATTAGGAACACCATATGTAGCAAAGTTGGTCCACATGGTAACGAATTCGCGTGATAAAGCGCGGTCTTTTGCATTTAAAATGCTCACTTCTTTCGGGTATGGGAAGAGATAAATGTTATCATCGCTAAGTGTAGCGTCAGTTTCAAATGGGAGTGGGTTTTTCAAATGACCAAAACGATGGTATTCACCTCGGTAATCGAAAGAATATAAATATGTTGGAGCTTTCTTGTAAGTGAATCTAATCGTATCAATTATTGGACCACGGTATAAAATTAAATTAGTAAGCTAAAAAATAAATAAATTTTTTTAATGTTTACATGTACAAGTAATAATAAGGAAATAAATACCTCTAATAATCCTGGGATCAAAGCATGTAAAGTGGGATTACGTATTTCCTCTTCATTAAAAATTTCACGTAATGCCAAATTCTTCCAGACTAAATAATCTCGCGGCAGTGCTGTGTGTTTCAACACAACATTGATATAGTCGGAAACGTTATTTGAACGCAAGCGAGATAATTCATCATAAAAACCTGAAAAAACGGAAAAGCTTAAATCCCATAAATCGTTTAATGTTTATTTAAATACTAGTCAAAATAAAAGATCCAGCATCTTTGGCCATTCCAATTATTATTGGAAATGTACGATTGGAGACCAAAGCCGCAGGATGGGCGGGCAGATATCCAAGGGTATCTCCTACACTTAGTTTGAAGCCTCCCATGAAATGCAAACCACGGGGTTCGTTTTCCACCTACATATATATTATAAAATAAAATAAGTATTTGTTAACGAGATGAAATAGTTGATAATTATAGTACTCATACATACATAATGCCGCTTCATGGTTTTTAGAATTTCTGTGGTGCTTAAACGTTCAAAACAATTATGAAGATTTTGTATTTCTTGGGCGCTTGTTCGCGGACAACGAGCCAAATTAGCAAAACTGCGAGCTATGGATAGAGCATCTTGTTCCAAAAACAATGGGTTCAAGGCAGTACCTGACTGTAGAATTAATCTGTGAAATAGACCTTGTGCCTAAATAAGAAATTTGTGTATATTATATGTATCCGATCTGTAATTATATATCAAATGTAATATTAACCTTGCCACTTAAACTTAATGCGTGTACTAAAGTTGCTCCACCCGCCTGACCGAATAGAGTCACCTGCAGTGGATCACCTCCGAAAGCACGTATGTATTGTTGAATCCATTCTAGTGCTAACTGTATGTCAGCGAGAGCTACATTTCCGGGCATTTCATTTGTGAGTGTTGTAAGGAAGCCAAATGGTGCAAGACGGTAATTTATTGATATCAAGACAACATCTTTTTCCATGAAATAATCTGGTTGACCTTCTTCAGCTCCTCCATCGAATAGCATTTCCCCATGGACAAATACCATCACAGGCAAAAGTCGAGTTCTTTGCTGAGGTCGATTTGCATATGATGGTACATGAATATTTAGTGAAAGGCAATCGTCAACATTTTCACGGCGCGCTTCCGATTCTATTATGGTCATCAAATCAGGAAACTGTGGACAATGTGGCGCCACTTGTGTTGCGTCAATTTGCTCATTATTGTAGTATTTATAAATAGTGGCTCGCTAAGAAACAAAATAAGTTTTCTTTATCCACCGACAGAAATAAAACTGATATGATAATATTTAGCACACTCAGATTGGTATGTTTGAAACCTAAGAATCCAATTATTTCATTTGAATGCAAAAATTAATCGCATAAAATTAAAAAAAAATTTAAATCGGGGGCGCTAATCCCTAAGTTGTAACCCCCATCTGGAAACAAAATTGTAGGCACAATGAAAATTTTTCGACAGAATGAGTACCAGTACCTCCTAAAGGTCCTACGTTCTCGAAAATTAGTTAAAATTATAGAAAAAAGAAGTCTGAAAAACTAGCTAACGATTATTTATTGAAGTATAGTAAGTAAATTTTAGCATATAGTTTGTAATTTGGTATTTATATAACTTTATATATTATATCAATAGACATATTTGGTAGATTATGATGCAACGATATAACACTGAAATAATAGTATTTTTAATAATTTAACAGACATCATATTAATATACGAAAGGAATGGACTTCATTAGTCTTAAGTAAGGATTTAAAATAAAACGCGTACATTTTGCTTAATCGGTGAATATAAATTTTTACGCCGGCCCTTAATAAAGCCCCCTCATGCCATCTCGGGTGAAAAATTTTATATCTCTGGCGTATTTAGATATTGCTTTATCGCACATTTAGCTGTTTCTAACAGAGGTTTGGAAGCGTGGTAGTGGTCCAATTATGCCCATCTAGGAACTGTTCCTTTTTTTTGCTAAGGAACCCGTTTACGATATCTCAATTTATACTCAAGTTATAACTTGCACTTGCATATAGATGGTCGGACAGACAGTTGGTCGTCGTTTAACTCGTCTCGTCTTCCTGATAATTAATATTGTGACAAACACGAATGTTTTTACATATGGTTCAAGCAGCTCAAGACCTCCGGTGTTAGACCAAGTATACTCTGTGTAGCTAAAAAACATTCGTTTGAAAGAGAGCTAAAGTGAGAAGGTGAACCAGGGTTGTGCGCTGGATTTGGGACTCGCCATGTAAAAAACACCCTCACTGAAAACTAAAAAACAGCTTCTGTCGAGAGACCCCTTTCGATGACGACCATGGCAAACGGAGTACGATTTAAAGGCATGCACCTGGAATGTCCTGTCCCTTAATTGGGAAGGTGCTGCTGTCCAGCTAATTGATGTCCTCGTAAAAATAAAGGCTGACATCGGCACCGTCCGAGAAGTGCAATGAGTATGATGACGAGTAGGTCCTTTTGACATTTAATACAGTGCCCATATAAAGGAGAACAAATTCAGTGTGGTATTCGTGGTGGGAGAGAGACTGCGTCGCCGAATCCTGGATGAACGTCTAGCCACAATCCGCATCAAAGCGAAGTTCTTTAACATATCACTGAAGTTATGTAAAAGTTATTAGAGCTGCCCTCAACACAATGTCAAAATCGTGTTTGATCGTGGCAAAGAAGGTATCTCTGGCACAACGGTCGGTAAATTCAGCCTCCATGTTAAAACATTTCCAAATGAGTTGAGGCTGATTAACTCTGCCGGGGCCCGAAATATTGTTATCTGTAGTAGTAGATTCCAACATACGAAAATTCTCTAAGTTACCTGGCTGTCTTCTGATCGAAAAGCCACCAACCAGATCAATCATGTTGTGATAGACGGAAGACACGTCTCCTGTGTTTTAGCGTCAAGAACACAAGGAAGGTTCGACGTCGAAAAGCTGCAATCACAGCATACGCTCGAACGATTTTATACTCGGCTTGCACTCGTGCTCTCTGAGAGCACAAAAAGGAGCTGCCTTTAAACTGCGATGTCTGAATTTGGTATCCCCGCAAAGCTAATACGGCTGTGTAAACTGACGTTGAGTAATAACAAAAGCTTCGTCTGGATCGGGAAGGATCTCTCCGAGTCGTTCGATACCAAACGAGGTTTCAGACAAGGCGACTCCCTTCCATGTGGCTTCTTCAACCCACTTCTGGAAAACATAATTCGAGCTGCAGAACTAAATAGAGAAGATACCATCTTCTATAAGAGTGTATAGCTGCTGACGAACGCCGATGATATGGATGTCATTATTTTCAACAACGCACCGTTAACAATCATAATTAACAGCAACAACAATGTTAGCCTCAAAATTCAACGCAGCTACGTGCTACTTCGGACTGAGTAGGCAATTAAAAGGTAAAGTCCTCTCTTGACGAACAAAAAGGTGGAGCCGTAGTTAACATTTTTCCTGTTTGTTGTTACTCTTGAGTTATTTTCTGTTTTTGCTTGGTTAAAAAACACTATTTTTATTTATTTCAAAAATGACTATTAACACTTTTTTTTAACCAAAACTTCATATTCAATATTGAATGCAGTAAAAATATACAATACTTAAATCGTCATTTATAGCTTACTTGAAACCTGCCCAAACCAGGACGAACTACTCCATATTTTAAGCCCAAATAAGAATTTATTGGTCTGCCACTTATATTCTTGTAGCCAACTTTTCCGCGAACCGTCCCTAAACCGGGTACAACCAACTCATCCGGACGGGCAGGTTGAAATCCGAATTTAGGAATTTGCTGTATCACCGTACCAGCTGGATTACTGTATAAGCGGTTGTTGTTTGGGGCTTCGTTTTCGATCTCAACTTCACCGCCTTGAATATCGTAGTCATCGTAAGGCCAGTGTTGCGCACTGCACAAGGATAACAAAAGGACTAATGATATGATCACACTCGAGAGTGGGGAAAATCCCTCCAAATGCCAAAACATTTTGAACAAATGCGATAGTGTACAACCGACCGATGTGAACTCGCGCGTCTCACTGAACTGATATCTTCTACCCTCTAATAGAACTTGCTGCATATTATAAAAATAGTTTTAAAGATTATTTTCTTAATGATTGAAAATACAATACATATATACAGTAATCAATGCATACTTTTATAATCTGTACATAACATAACAGTAGTCGCTATGTCTTCAATGCAGTCGTAATATTGGTATTGTACATAGTATTGTTTAAAAGTAAGAATGTCCATTTTCGGGAGGAACGAAAAGCATTATAAAGTATATATGTATGTATATGTACATATATATTTTTAGACTCTCGCAACAAAGTTGCTAAGGAGAGTATTATAGTTTTGTTCACATAACGGTTGTTTGTAAGTCCTAAAACTAAAAGAGTTAGATATAGGGTTATATATACCAAAGTGATCAGGGTGACGAGTAGAGTTGAAATCCGGATGTCTGTCTGTCCGTCCGTGCAAGCTGTAACTTGAGTAAAAATTGAGATATCATGATGAAACTTGGTACACGTATTTCTTGGCTCCATAAGAAGGTTAAGTTTCAAGATGGGCAAAATCGGCTCACTGCCACGCCCACAAAATGGCGAAAACCGAAAACCTATAAAGTGTCATAACTAAGCCACAAATAAAGATATTAAAGTGAAATTTGACGCAAAGGATCGCATTAGGGAGGGGCATATTTGGAAGTAATTTTTTTGGAAAAGTGGGCCTAATTTTCCGTAAGAAATGGCAGAAGGAAGCTACACCCAGGCTTTTTCTAAAAATTGAAAATAGGCGTGGCGTCGCACATTGGGATATCTGTGGCCGAAATTCAAAAATTTCATGTTGTCTGATTTGAATGAAAATTTTACAGTTTGTTACTAACTATCTATACATTATTTTCCCAAAGTATTAGGATTCTATCTGCATTAGTTTTTTGTCCAGAAATACCCAAAGTTGGTGAATGTAGAGAACATCAAAATTAGCAAAAAATTTACTCAAAAGTCAAATCATTGACACAATAAAACAACTATTGAAATTCAACTTTGTTATTATTTTTCATTTATAATATGTATCAAAGAAAAAATTTGCATCAAAATCCATTGAAAAACATAATGCATAAAAAATTTTGTGGAAGAACATAATTTGGACGTCAAAATTTCAATGCTCTTCAAATTCAAAGTGGTGCATCTTTTTAGCGCTGTCTACCGCTGTCGACATACATATACCGAATTAAAGCCTGAAGTCTCGGCTAAACGATAAAAAAATTCAGCTGCCCCAAATTGCCCCCCTTGAAAAAAACAATGTCAGAATGTCACGAAGATGTAAAAAAAGTTGCTAAAAGAGACTTGATAAAAGAGAATTTAGTTGTATGGGAGGTGGGCGTAAAAGTGGGCGGATATTATTGAAGTTTAACACCAACATATATAATGTCATAAAAATGCTATGTACCAAAAATCAGTGCTGTAGGACAAAAATTAAGTTTCACCTTATATGGGAGGTGGGCGTGAAATAAATTTTTTTAAAAAAATTTCTTTCATTTTTTTCTTGATTGGAATCCAAAACAATGATGTACTAAATGTCATTGTCCTGCGACAACTCCTTATATTTTTAGCCGCAGTATGCACTAGCATAAACCTATGTGCGTCGCCCACTTATGGTCCAAAAACCATATCTCAGGAACTACTAATCAAATTAATTTTACAGCAAAATAAAAAAATATGTAAATGACGGATAATGAAATCTCGATTATCACTTTATCATGCGAGAGTATAAAATGTTCGGTGACACCCGAACTTAGCCTTTCCTTACTTGTTAGATATAAGCATGTACATATTGTCCTTTACAGAGCAGTACCGATTCCGATGGCTAATTTTTATTCTTTGTGAAAATCGTAAGAAATCATGATGGAATAGGATGTTGTACCTTTTCAAATTTCTTTTGCAAAATTTACGTCACTGTATCATAAATGTGCTGATGAATAGTCAAATAACTCAAATCACAACAAAAAACGCAGTCTAGTGCACATATGTATGTATGCGCACTAAGCAGGGTTTAATGGCGTGATGTAACACATAAAAACATAAAAGAGTAAGAAAATGCCAGTTTGGGTGTAACTTTCTGTACTCTTGCAACTTGCAATGGTCAAAGTCGGCTAAATAACTTCAAGTGTTGACAAGGCTAAAAAATGTACTTCATTGTTTGAAGAAATCGTGACTGGATTAAATCAAATTTGGTATTATATCAACTCATTTTGGACTTTATAGACTCACCAAGTTTTATTAATACATTGTACTTTTTGTAACTATACTTCATAAATCATCAATTTCTCATATAATCACTTCGAAAAATTGATTTTTTTTTTTATATTTTAACAGTAAAACCTATTGAAAACATGCTGTGAAAAATTCGGACCGAAATTCATAGTACATATTTGCTAAATTACAGCTCATAGTCGCCGACGTGTCGTAAGCGACTGTCTACCAGGCGCCATGACTAAACCACCAAGTCTTCAGCTGCTACGTTTCTAAACGCATTTTTCTCGAATCATCATTTTCTGAAACTGTCATGGTCCTGAAAAAAAGTATTCAACCGATTGCTTTAAAATGTACACATGTTCTTCTACTCATTTATAGTTATGGTCCCTATCAGAACTGTTTATTTTCGAAAATATGTTCATAAATTTTTTTGAACGATTTTTAACGGGAAAAAACAAGATTTTCGTGATTTTTTTGGGAAGTTCGACATTTTTTTTAATGAAATTGATTATATTTGGTAGGGACGATAGCCGCAGAACTACTGAATAATAATCCATTCGATTTTTTATTTCAGAAAACATGAACAGCCGCTATCCCCATGACCAGTGAGTTACTTTTTTTTTCTTGGAGACTACTTTGATAAAAAAAAATATATTAAAAATGTAAAAACGAAATTTTTTTTTTTTTGTACATTTCAAAATACAAATAAAAATATATTAAATAATTAAAATGATTGAATTTTGTTGCCGCATAAAAAAAAACTTTCCTAAAAAGTGGTAAAATGTATGCGTTCACATGACAGTACCCCCTTATGTGACATAAACTCAATCGAAGAGGCTTAATTTAATACATATTTAGTTGATGTGGAAAACGTCAACAAAGAATCTAAATTCATTGTATTAGAGATCTAAATTCATTAGATTAGAGATATGACCGATTTCATTAATATAATTTTAAGACTTTTAAGAAAACGTCCCAACTTAATTTTATTGAAATATCACTCAACCAACCTAATGACCGTATAAAGGGTTTAATTGTTAGCTAGATTTCTTCCTATTTCCCCTTCAACAAAGCAGTCACTACTATTTCCATGAACAGACTAATTTTTTTTATAAATCTTTTTAGTAAAAAATACATATGTATACATATACCGAAAAATAAAACTCTGTATGTACTAGAAATACTAAAACATGCATTTTGAACATGACTTCTTAATTTTATAGTTCTAACCCTATTTATCTCGATTAGTTTTAGTTACAACAAACAACCGTTAGATGAACAAAACAATTATACTCTGTAGCAACCTGTTGCAAGGGTATAAACAAATACCTGTACTTGCATTTATGAAAATACATATATATTATATATATATATATATAAACCATAATATGTATGTAAGAATATAAATTTGATTAAACGGTACACATTTCCCATGTTGCAATGCTGATTATAATAGACGCACTTTCGGTTGGGGTTATCACCGCACTCATACTTAGACTGTCCAGAAGTATGTCGACCTCAGATTTGTTTTAATCCATACGATTAGCCGGCTTTACTTGTTCGTTATTATTTCGAAACGGAGAGAGGAATATTTTATTTATATACAAACTTATTTATGCTATATGTTCGTATGCGTGTTATGTATTTAAGCACATTACATTTATTTAATATATATATTCAATATTAATTTAAATATTATCTTTTTAATAAAATACCTGGTTAAGAATTAGTTGTTTTTAGGGAAGAAAAAGGAGAAATGCTAAAAATTTGGAATTTTAGTCGTATTGCACATGCTTTGTTTTCATGCCCGAAATAGTAATGATGGTATACCGATATTTCATGATTAATTCCTCAAACATTTAGCTAATGAAGGATCTTCATTTTCCAATTTCTTCAGGGCGATTTCCGCACAATCTTTGTTACTGACCCTCGAAACTAATGACGGACGTTCAACGCATCCGGGAGGATAGAGGTGATGTCCATTTTCGAGTGGATCTTTTCCTCTTCTCTTCCGTCCCCATTAGAGACTGCGGATCATCTGCCCTAGCTTCTGTCGGCAGTATCTGAGGACCACATTCTCGAAGCCTCTTTTAGATCCCGAGGTACTCCTTTTTTAGGAGTATCAGCCCTTGCCGATTTGGCTCTTTGGTCCTTTTCAGCACAATCACCAGTCCAAGGTGGGAAGAGAAGGATTGCAAGGGCTTCCCCTTTGGGCCGCCAATCGACAGTCTGACCTCAGATTTTTAGCTGCAGTCACACGCTTCCACACAGGGTCTTTAGCGTTCGCTGAAGACCTCGTGCTCCCTATGAACTTAGCAGAGGTTTCTTTAATAGTGCTGTCGGAAGATTCCTACCGACTTCTTCTGACTTTCCGCCCCATGACGGTAAGCCATGATCCCCCAGTATTGACTTCACCCTTATCAAGTTACTTAAAAGTAATAAGCTTCTATGGTCTCTTTTCAAGACTGGTCTTCTAAGAGGTCATACTCAGCTTTATGGCAGTTTGGATAACGCCAAAAATTGTATGTTCCCTTAGGTATAAAACAAGTTTTATTTTTACATATTTCATAAACCGAAACCGCTTGTTTGAACCAAATATAAAAGGACAAAATCCATTGATAATTTTCTGAATTACTGTATAGAACTTTGAGAAAAAAAGAACGTGACGAATCTGCCCTAGTTTACCCTATCAGTGGACAATATTTGTTTGTAACTTGTGTGGTATCTTTGCTTCCATCTTTTAAATTACTTTACGGAATGACAATATTCAACATTTTAAAGGTTTGGGCAAGTAACGGCGAAAACGAGACCTCAATGTTCTTTTCTGCTCAACATTTTTCATTAGCCATACAGGGAAATTTTTGATTTAATATTCCAGAGGGACAATGATCTATATTAAAGTGGAACAATATCATGTAAATATTTTCGAAAATTTCCGCAAATATAATTCCATTTCGTTGATTTTATTTGGTGATGGCCGATGTAAAACAATATTTCGGTTTTATAAATTTTCACCCTTGCCGGCAATAGCAACTTCGCTATTAGTTTGGCATCAGACATCGATCGCGTCTAGTCGCGTTCCAAAAAATTTTTTTTGGATCTCCCGGTTTGGCAGCAACTAGATACGCCTCTAGGTACTGCTGCACAATTTTCAGAGATCCTCCTTCAGCTCCTTTGTATAATGATTCAGCTGTGTTTTTATTACGGATCCGAAGACGTCTCTTCTCTCTCCGCTCTGTCTAACTTCATTGGATCAGAGATGCCCGTTCCGCTGGTGGTAGCCCTATGTGGATCTAGCAACAGGCGTCGTCAGCAGCAGTTTGTATGCTTCGTGTTAGGGCTTCCGCAGGCTAATCAAATCTGCTTCGCTGCAAATGTTGATATTGGGGTCCACATGGTTCTCTAACCATGGAGTGTAGTTTAAAATGATTGTCTCTTTTGCAAGAAGACAAGTGGGTTTGTTCATTGCGAGAACCGGCGTGTTGTCAGATTGCGGGTCCCAGCGGGTGAAAGTACGCATGTATGTAGGTGTGTTGAGTTAAAAGCTTTCGAAATAGCTAAATCAAGAACGTCTGGAATGTTTACGAGTTGGCTCGTTAGCTGAATGACATGTCAAGTCTTTGTTCCAAACACAGTTCAAAAGTGCTCAACCTTTGGTATTTGTTAGCGATGAGCCTCACAGGTGTTTTTGGAATTGTAACACCACTTAGTAATAAATTTGTTTCCAAAGTGGTCCATAACCTGCTCATACTCGTATACAATATTACTTGGGATAGATTGTGTCGCGGAGACACGTTAGATCGTTAGATTTAGAAGGCGGGTAGGCAATATGGCCATTGCTGCCTACACCCATGAAGGCTGAATCGGTTCAAGTTCCGTGTGAGCATTACCAGAATTTATAAGAACTGCAGCCTTGCCTCTTGTATTACCACTGGGATGGTTCGATTTTGACAGTTCGTATCTTGGAGTTTTGAAATATGTCCGATCCTTAAAATGGGTTTCTGCTTCAATAAGCATCATTTGCGTAAATCAAACTATCATTTACACGACATTTGTTACATAAACCCTTCCGGTTTTTTATTATTGACGGTTCATCGACGATTATGTAATGGGTTGGGGAGGATTACCTGACAAAAGTTGCACCAAGAATAAATTGACTTGGTGAAGCAGACCGAGATTTATTTTGATTAACACATCGAAAAGTTGTGTTGTAGAATATCTGCATGCCTCCGAACTCTTGGCATCTAAGAGAAGGGAGAGCAATGGGGAGAGCAATGTAGAATGAAATAGCCGAAGCCGATCTAACAAAATTTTGCCGCAGCTTCGATCAATTCGTCAGAAACAGTTTATTATAAATCTCTAACCAAAGGCAATAGGGGTATTCTCTTGCACGGTGCAAGAATTGCAGATTTGCAAGGGCTGTAAAATATGTCAGACCAAAACCCATGTATATTTGCGTGCAATGTCACGCAAAAATAAAATTGCAACCCTGTTGTAGTTGCCATTTTACATAAAGTCATATTTTGACGTTAAATTCTTGAGGAAGGTAAGTTTTAAATAGATTTTGTAATTTTTATTTAAATTACAAAGATTTGTTACAGTTTTTTTTGTTTAAAATACATGCAGAAGGTGCGCCAATTCACAATAGCCATGCACAATAGTCATTTACTTACTGAATCAGTCGCTCATATATCACTAGATTCTGCAAAGGACGCTCTCGTGCCCTTGTATATTTCGGTGTAGTATTTTTGCATCTGCAATCTTGCAAGAGCAAGAGAATACCCCTAATGTGTACAGTTTAGATTAGTGCATAGGATAAATGTAATCTAATAATTTAAAATTTTTGTTGGAAACTTAGTAATAGACAATTTATCTGAATTCGCCTAGCAATCGACTTTCCTAATCAAAATATGCATCCATTATTTCAGTCAAATGGAAAAAAGCTTAAAACTTCTAATAGCCCTGACAGACGACAGCGCTAATATGCATTAGCGTGCTTAATTTACATTTATTTGCGCATTTGACCCATGTTAATGCAAGTTTGTAAAGCACAAGAATTTCGTGCATTTGGTTGAATTTATCAAATTTGAGTAGGCAACACTGCTCAAAAATTGCCGATTTTTGCTATTTTATGACAGATGTCGCACTGTTGCTATCCATTTTTCCAATATTCTTAACTTTTTTGCACACATTTTCCGCATTACAATCAATTATTGCTATTAATTTCACTCTATTATCTTTTAACGTAGATAATAATGAACGAATTTTTCTTTAAATTTATATTGATTTTCCAAAAATACCAAAATTTATATTAATAATTTATCTTATTCATTTTTATTTCACTTTTTTTTTTAATAATTGAACAAATTTCACTATCAGCTGTCTAAATGCACAAGCCAGAGAACATAAAAGCTTGGTTTATTCACTTGGTGCGCCCTCTAGTGGTTACTAGTTAAAATTATTACAGTTGGTACCTCGCAAAAGGCTGCTATTTAATTAAATCAAACCCGGAACACTAAGACGACAGCACGACACGACCGCACGGCAATGAAAGGATTTTTTTAAATATTTAACAGATGTCGCTTGAAGTCTGTCGCTCTCTATGTGTTGAGCACGTACAAATTGTGCAAATGTCGTCGAAGTCAGCTTCTTGAACATTTTGTAGACAGCAGCGACATATGCAGCAGCTGATATACACAATTTCGTTGTTGCCGTACTAGAAATTTTCACTTCAATGAACTGGAAATGTTTTGGTCAAAGTGAAATTTTTTGTGCAAAAAAATTGGTATAACTTATGATATACTAGGGCCATTTTATGTTTTTGTTGACAAAATATCTTTAGACTTATTAGAGCTAGTTATCTATTATAAATATAAGTAAGTATTTGTCTACATATAATTCTTGCCAATAAGTGCTACTTCGGACTGAGTAGGCAATTGAGAAGCAAAGTCCTCTCTCGACGAACAAAAACCAAACTCTATAAGTCACTCATAATTTCTGTCCTGCTATATGGTGTAGAGGCTTGGACGATGACAACAACTGATGAGTCGACGTTGCAAGTTTTCGAGAGAAAGGTTCTGCGAAAGATTTATGGTCCTTCGCGCGTTGGCCACGGCGAATATCGCATTCGATGGAACGATGAGCTGTGTGAGATATACGATAACATTGACATAGTTCAGCGAATTAAAAGACAGCGGCTACGCTGGCTAGGTCATGTTTCCCGAATGGACGTAGTACCCGCCGGGGGAAGCAGAGGAAGAGAAAGACCTCTACTCCGTTGGAAGGACCAAGTGGAGAAGGACCTGGCTTCGCTGGGAATATCCAATAGGCGCCACGTAGCGAAAAGAAGAAACGACTGGCGCGCTGTTGTTAACTCGGTTATAATCGCGTGAATGGTGTCTACGCCAGTAAAGAAGAAGAAGAAGAAGAATTTGTCTATTACAATAAATATGTAACTTACGGTCTTTGTATATTTACTTCTTTCTCAGTATGAATAAAAAGACATATGTATACAAATTTGTGTTTAAATAATTCGGACAAAATTTTATTTGTAAATATGTATGTATGTGTGTATTTAATACCATACATGTGCGAATAAAAAGATATATATATATGTACATATGTTGAAATAATAGGCTGGAATGCTGCAGCTGCACCTGAGTTTCACATTTTGAAATCCTAAAAATAAATGAAACTATCGCATATGCACCATATTTAATAGATTTGCAAAATAACTCACTTTTATTGGTTGACCATCTCTTTATTTTGTTTTGATTGTTTTCGTAAAACAACTGCTCCACAGCAAAGAGCTTTCCACGTCATGTGGTGATATTTTTGTGCTTCTCTCTTGCGAGGTTTGAGTAAAATACGTCTATAGTATTAATTTATTTAATTAATTAATAAAATAACAAGTTTGCATTAGAAATTACATATGTATGTGTATTGGATGAAGTCTACTGGAAGGATGAAAAATTAAGAAATAATTATTTCTTCAAATCAATCAAGTCAATTAAGAATTTTCAAATCTTACAAATTCCTTACTAAATTAACTTTTAGTACTAGTTTTCAGATCGCTTTTCAACGTCTAAACCACATACACAGTACATACATAGGAACATACAATACACATAAGCTTGAGGTGATATCGTCAACCACTAACGCTAGACACATTTGTCACGCAATATGTTTCCATTTTCGATTTCATTATCATGCAGAATGTGACAATAATGGCCAATTGAAATTATCATATTTCTTTTCGTTTTATTGTTTGCTTCAGTCCTTGCCTTTTATGATCTGCTAACATTTATAAGATGGCTTATTATTGGTGCCCTTTACTACACCACACACACACACACACACATACACCAAAATGACATAAACGCATGTGAAAGTAAGTTAATAGGGGAGCAATCGCACTCACACACAATTGCAATATTATGACCACTAACTGGTTGAGTTTGGCTATGGAAGAGGACATAAACTTACAACATCCAGCGTAGCAGTTCAAATACTTCTATAGTTGTTGTTGTTAGCTTTTATGACAAACTTTTTGTTGGCTTTGATGAAGACATTAAAGCGGCCACATTATGACGCTGAATCGGTCCATTTAGATTTACTGGTTGTTTGGAGTGTTGACTAAATGGGGATGAAGATTGTACATTGCAGGAGGGTGAAGTCAATTTCAAGAATGTATAAATACATACATATATTTATACTGATGGTTAAGTATTTGCAGTGGTAAAGACAGAACAATTCATGTCTTTTAACTTCTTTAATTGAAAAAATTTGGTTCTGTTTGCATCCGAAACTTATTCTCAACTGAAAATGTCACTTTTTGAGCCGAATTCTCGACATTTGTGGGAAATTTTGCTTTTCTTTTTTAATTCCAAAAAAGTGCGGCTGAGGACTCGTCCACACTTTATTAAGGCTGACACATACATAGATAATACTAGTACTCTACTACTACCATCTATATGAGATCTATTAGGTATTAAAAATATAGAATTTTGTAAAGCAACTTGTGTTAGTTTACAAAAAAATGGATCATAAAGCATTGCTTTTTGAGGGAATAAGGGAAAATACTTTTGGACCGTTTTTATACAATAAAGCCTTAAATTTCCAAAAAAAAACGGCGGAAGCAAAGTTGTAGGCCTAATATATGTAAATGATCAAGTCAACGAGATATTCCATTTGACAACAAATTTTATAACCTCAACAGAGTATATTAAATTTGCCACGAAGTTTGTAAAACCCTGAAGGAACCTTCGATTACGCAATAATATATTTATATATGTACGTACTTATATTAACAAATCTTCTTCTTCTTTACTGGCGTAGACACCGCTTAAGCGATTATAGCCGAGTCAACAACAGCGCGCCAGTCGTTTCTTCTCTTCGCTACGTGGCGCCAATTGGATATTCCAAGCGAGGCCAGGTCCTTCTCCACTTGGTCCTTCCAACGGAGTGGAGGTCTTCCTCTTCCTCTGCTTCCCGCGGCGGGTACTGCGTCGAATACTTTCAGAGCTGGAGTGTTTTCATCCATCCGGACAACATGACCTAGCCAGCGTAGCCGCTGTCTTTTAATTCGCTGAACTATGTCAATGTCGTCGTATATCTCAAACAGCTCATTGTTCCATCGATGGCGATATTCACCGTGGCCAACGCGCAAAGGACCATAAATCTTTTGCAGAACTTTTCTCTAGAAAACTTGCAACGTCGACTCATCAGTTGTTGTCATTGTCCAAGCCTCTGCACCATATAGCAGGACGGGAATTACACTAGCCGACAATTTTGACATTTTTTTTCTGCTCTGAAACCAAACTTGTTTTTTTATGTTGCCTTGATAAGGTACATATATAATTTGAATATAAAAAAAATTTGCTAGGTCCAGGTTAAGAGAAAAATAAAAGTAAAGTTTTTGCAAAAAATATATTGAATATTACAAATTTTTATCCCTCAATTTATATTTTCTTGTACTTTTTTGAACTTCTGCTGTATTGGTAGTCAGGATTATCACGTAAACATTTCCAGCAATAGTCTGCCAGCATGCTAGGAGTCCATTTGCCTTGATACCTTTTCTCCATACTCAATATGTCTTGGTGAAATCTCTCCCCATGTTCATCACTGACTGCACCTAAATTGGGAAGAAAGAAATCCAAGTGCGAATGTAGGAAATGTATTTTCAGGGACATGTTACACCCTAAAGCCTGAAAATCCGTCAATAGGCTTGATATGAGTTCTTCACAATCGGGTGATTTGGTGTTACCCAAAAAATTTTTTACAACCTCAACAAATGAAAGCCATGCTTTTTTTTCTAGCGTATTTAGTTTAGAGACAAAGTTTTGATCCTTCATAACTCGTAGTATGTCTGGCCCCACAAAAATCCCTTCTTTTAATTTCGCATCACTAAGTCTCGGAAATATACTTTAAAGGTATTGAAAACCTTCTCCCGTTTTATCCATTGCTTTTACAAAATTTTTCATTAAGCCTAATTTTATATGAAGGGGTGGCAATACAATACTCTAGGGTTCAACAAGACGAAGATTGGACACACTTTTCTGATTAGGTACATAGTCTGTTCTTTTTGGCCACTCTTTTTGGATATAGTATTTGCTTCGAGCTCTGCTATCCCATTCGCACATAAAACAGCAAAATTTTGTGTAACCAGCTTGCATACCTAGTAACATCCCAACTACGAGTACTTTTAAATCAGAACAAATTTTCCAAGAATGTTTAGCATACTGTATTTTTTGTAGTAGATTTTTGATATTTTCATAGGTTTCTTTGATATGTACTCCATACGCTAGAGGTACAGATGGAAGTTCGTTACCATTATGTAACAAAACCGCCTTCAAACTTATTTTCGATGAATCAATAAATAGTCTCCACTGATCAGGTGAATAGGTACAAAACATTTTTTCATAAGCCCATATATGGAAATGACAAATTTGGTAGAAAAGCCGAGCTGTGCCGAAAGAAACGAACAAACGATCGCCGATTGTCACCACTTCGCCTGCTACTCGAACAAGGTTGCGTAGATTCATATTGAGCAAGGTTGCGCAACCTGAATCTATCGAAACCTTTTCCGAACTCGTATAAGAAGTATAACTTCAATAATATTATCGGAACTGGACCTAAGGATTTTTTTTATTATTTTTCTAATGATATACATACTAACAGGAACCAAAATATATGATTTTTATTTCAGAGCAAAATCCATTGTCGGCTAGTGTTATGAGCGTCTTATAGAGTTTGGCTTTTGTTCCTCGAGAGAGGACTTTATATTAACAAATACCATATATAAAACAGGCTTCTAAAGCATTTCAAATTAAAGAGTCAAACATAATTCTTAATACGAGTATAAACTGCCACCTTTTGTTTTCTGTTTGCTCTGAGAACGCTTCTACAAGGGCTTCGATTTTAGGCTCCGTCAGGTTTTGGTCAGCTAAATATAAATACGGATTTATACAAATACATATGTATATGTCTATATATATAGGTGACTTTGTACCGCAGTCAATATGTGAGCTATCCCAATGAAAATAAGAGAGTGTGTTTTATTCATAACAGTGTATCTTCGTACCTAAAATAGATAAATTTGAGCGAAAACTTGGCCTAGCCCCTATATAACTAATTTCAATAATTTCGTGCATACTTCTGACTTTACTACATATGATTGGTTTGAGTTTTTTTCCACAAAATTTGGGTTCCGTCAGTGATGAACAGGGAGAGAGGTTCCACCAAGATATTTTAACAATGGAACAGAGATATCAAGGCCGCTGGGATCCTGCAGTGATGGGGGATTATTGTTGGTTCCTAATGAAAGAAAGTAATAGAGAATACAAGAAAAAAACGCCATTTGCAAAAAGGAAATCTACAAAACAGGTTCAATAGTTATATGTAATTATTACACGATATAATAAACGTCTTACATAAAGTAAAAACTTTTTTTATTTTTAAATTTTATCAGTATATTAGTCAACAGGGCATTTTTCAAATATTTCTTCAAAGAGACTTTTTTTTTGATATAACTGGAAAACTTCTAAATCAAACTTAGGAACCTTCAAAGATAACGATGCACGCATAGCCAAACAGTTGCATTTTTTCGCTTTTTATTTGTAGACTTGTGTAATTTATTTTTAAAAATCGATTTTCAGTAGTCGAAGTGGATTAAGAATCGGTTCTTGACATTCGAAAAATCGATTATTTTACGAGAAAACTCGATTCTCGAGTAGAATCGGGATCGAGTTTACCATCCCTACTGGCAGCCATCGGGGCACATATAAAACCTCCGCACAATAACCACCACAAAAAAAAAATGATTTTTTTTCCATGTAATTTATATGGAAAACAGAAAATTTGAAATAGGCACCTCTTAATATTAATATTAAGAGCTCATCTTTTGAGTGACTTTTTTTTACACATTTTCTAAAGTTTTGAGTCTGTTTTTCAGTTGAAAAAAAAGGTTGCCTCAGAATGACACACTCTAATATACATACGTATGTACATATGTGTTATAAACTAGCACAATTAGTGTTATCATTGACTCAACAATCAAGGATATGAATGTTATATTATTTTGCAATATTTCATCACATTGAAAGATATTGTCATCCTACACAACTGCGCAGATCTTCCATCAGCAATCGGTGCACTCTTTGAGCATCTGTTAGCCTTTGTTAACATATCCTGCCCGTGGCACCTGATGATCGCTTAAGGGCGTTCCTTATTATTTTATCTATCGCTTCTGTGCAAAGATCCACTTATTGCCAAAAAGGATAAACAGACCATAGATGTGTATATTTGTATGTATTTTTCCAATGAATATGAATACAAAGCCTTGCCGGAAATGGCGTAATTGTTACACTTGAGTTCATGTACATACATATATCTTTTGCAACATTCAGATTTGTATGGATGTTTATCTCACTAAACATATGCTATACATACGCATGCACTTATGATACGTACATACAAATGTTGATATATGCCTGCAAATTAAGTTTCGTGTTGCGGTGAACGGGTTTTTAAAAATAGTCAAATATGCGCCGATCTCCAGCTAATGGGTGTCAAAATCAGAATATTTTATCTCAACCAAGAAACTTAAAATGATAATGATAATTTTGAAAATGTTTACTCACTAATTTTGAATATCAATTTCTCATTGTCAAATTGTAATATTTTGCCAATAGGCTGGAAATAATATTATGTTACAATTTGCTTAGCTGTCAGATTTGTCGACGGTACCGTTAGGTGTTAACGCATAATTGCTAATACATACATCCCCAGCCAACCACGGCTACCCGCTTGTGACAAATATTTCAATACAACTACACATTTTTTCTCTTTGCACTAACACCAACGCACATTTTCGGGTTATTTTTTGTTGTATGATCACATGTATACGTACGTGAGTGGGTTAAATATTCGGTCGGCCTAAGACACACTCTATATGTTTATCCCCTCGTTTACCACCATGTTACCCACTGATTATCTGGTTTTTTACCCGCTGATGGTTTGCAGGGTACATATGCATATACATACATACATACATATATGTACATATGTATATAAACAAGATGTCGCTTTGGAGCAGTGTTGTCCAACGTGACTGTGTGCACGTTATGCTTGTGTTGGTTATTCTAGCGTCAACTGATCGCAAAATTCTGCTTTGTTTGCCTACGAAGTTGAATACAGTAGCACAATCGTGCTTTCACAGACACTTGTCGCGACGTGTTGGTGTGAGGTGTCTGGCACTGTCCGTGCGCTATTGTGCGCATAGGCCGTGGGCAACGCTGCTTTGAACACAAAGACGACTGCAAGCCAGCGAGAGTTTTCTGTCTGCAATGTCGTCTTAAATCCAGCTTCTTGAATATTATGCAGACCGCTGCGACATATCAAGCAGCTTATGTACACAACTTCGTTATTGGCTTCCTCAAACTGTTGACAATAATAAAAAATTTAAATGTTTTACTCAAAGTGAAACATTTTGTGCAAAAAAAACTAAATAGGTCAGTTCATCGTTTTAAATGATCAATTCTTGATATATTGTATTAGAGCCATTTTATGCTTCTGTTGATAAAATAGCGTTAGACTTGTTAGAACTTTCAAAAATTTTACATTTCACTAATTAAATAACTGTTCCCATAAGAATGTGTCTGAAATAAAACTTAGCAACCCATGTACATGTGAGACATAAGTAGGTATCAACAAACAATCGTAAAATACACTTGCAAATACTGCTGTTGCCACACAAATTTAATTTGCATACTCTTGCAACATGCTGCTACAGAGTATAATAGTTTTGTTCACTTAACGGTTGTACGTATCATTTAAAACTAATGGATATATGTATATACAGGTTATATATACTATATGTAAATGATCAGGATGGAGAGACGAGTTGAAATCGGGGTCTCTCAGTCTGTCCGTACGTCCATGCAAGCTGTAACTTGAGTAAAAAATGAGATATATTGATGAAACTTTTGAAAAAAGTAAAAAGAAATTACGAGTTCGTAGATGGGCGTAATCGCAAAACTTCCACGCCCAGAAAACGCCATTAACCGAAAATCTGTAAAGTGCCATAAATTTTGCAAAAGTTGGCGTGCCTCCGCCCTCTAATATGTTATAAATATTTCCAAAACTACTAAAGCTGCAACAACCACATTTGCGTAGCACAAAGTTTATAAGAACCCCTAATCGCAATAAATCAGTAACTAATTTCGGCAAAACTTATTATAGTACGAGGCATTCTTCGGATATTCCTATGCCAAAGCCCACTTTCCAGTACACAAATCAGGAAGGAATTGATATAACGGGATAAAACTTTGCAGTAATGAGTTCCTTTAAATAGTGCCATCTTATGACCAAAAAATGCACAAATCCAACAAAACGTGTTTAAGCCCCTAGATACCGAATATGTGGACCCAGTAGCGATAGTTGACTTTTGACCGAAAATATCGATCAATGTATGGGATAAACAATTGATATTCAGAGAGAATCTTTTGCTGACAATAGTAACTCTGTGTATCAAAAATGGGTTGAGTCGGGTTAATAGTTTCTAGGGCCTCCATATACATAATATAAAGATTTTCTTCCGGGTAACTTTATACCGCACATATCGGCAAATATTTTAGAATCTCATGGAAAATTATAGAACGTATTTTACTCATAGTAGCGTACCTAGCCTCCATATAAGTTATATGATATGTATAATTATTATCAGGATTTTCGAACATCCGGCTAACTTTGTACCATATGATAGGTGATTGCATGTGAGGTACCTTAACCCAGGGACATTTTTTTAGATTGTGGCATGATAATAGCTAACAGATAAAGTCGGGTCGGTACTACCCCAACTTCCATATACTACATATACTGATTTTCGTTTTTCAGAGTTATATAAATATGTATAATATGTGCTTATGAAAAATTGCTTGGATTCCGATCTTTTGGTTGACGTTTTATGCCCAAATATTTCCCTGGCTTTGATTTCTGCAAGTTGCAAGAACTTTGCCCTTTCTTACTTGTTAACTGATTATTTTTGTTTATGTTGGCGTACCCTTATTATGCAATTATTTTATTTCAATCACCTCCAGTCATTGCTGACCTCATATACTTACATATGTGCCTTTTTATACTCCCGCAATATGTTGATACGGACCATAATAGTTTCGTCCACTTAACGGTTGCAGGTATCACAATATGTACATAGATATTATATATACATATACATATGTACATAGTTACGTATCGTGACCTAACGTAACAACATTTTCGAAAATTTACAAGGGAATGAATGAAACATAAAATTAAATGGAACATGAGTTGAAACCAAATTTAAATATTGGTTAAAACTGGGTTATATCTGATAGCATATAAAATATTCAATTTCGAATTTTTTGCTCATACGTTATTTTGCATTTTAGATGAAAGTTAAAATTCAGGTGATTGTCTGTCCGTCCGTCTTTTAGGGCAAACGATAACTTGAGTAAAAATTGAGACATACTGACGAAACTTGCTACGTGTGTTCTTTGGCACCAATGAGAGGTCGGTATTGCAGATGGCCGTAATCGGACCACTGCCACAAAACGAAAAATTATAATCTATATATAATTTTAACTGGGCGTGGCCTTACGTATTAAATTCATAACCCAGATGAAGCAGAAGAGCTTTATGTGAGCATGTGCTATCATAAATTGTGAAAATGGAAATCAAATGTCAATCACGTTGACTTCCGATGCGACAAACATTTAAATTCCATTTGATTCTTTCACTTCCAGCCAAACACCAATTAATATATTGGATAAAACTTTGCAAAATTGTGCCTTTATTGGATTTAATCAGAGTCAAGATTTCAAGGACCCTGGCGCTAAATTTCTGAATCCAAATGCATTTGGCTGTTTTTTTTACTGAATATATCGGTGAATTTGTAAGTTCTTGTATTGAAATTTTGGGAGAATATTTGGGGCGGTACTTTTCTTAGTCCCCATATATGTATGTACTTAGTAAAAATATTTTCGAACTTCCGGTTGACTTCCATTGTACGTAAGAAATCTTAATGAAATTTAAAAAGAACCAACCATTAGGTGAACAAAACTATTAACTCCGTGGCAGCATGTTGCAAGAGTATTAACATGGCTCTCTTATGTGCCTAAATCATATAATATGACGTCCTCACAAGGAGTGTGAAAACTTAAATACGTTAATTTTGTCGACTTTAGAGCAAGCTAATGATATTAGATAACTAACTTAACTAAACTCTAGGAGTATGGTTTTTTGAGCGTAATCGAAGCCAAAAATGCATTAAATAATTCCATTCATTAGCCTATTTTTATATAATATTTTGTTTTACTTTTTTCTACAATTGCATCAAAATTCCGAGCCCTGAATGCCTAAATAATGGGGTTAAGTAGTTTTTTTTATGACACCAAATGTTTTCAATACCCTAATGGAACCAGACATCAAGATAAGGTCTTACGATAGTGTATCAAAATGGCGCTACCAGCGCTAATTAAGCCCGAAGGCCAGCATCCCTATCTACGTACACACCTGCATCAAATCATTGAACATGCTTCTTATGTAAGTGAGTGGATGAAAAACTTCGCGCAAACTCCATTTTGTTCTAAATTTCCGATTTATTGCATCTATAAACTAATTATAAATAAAAAGGCTAATAGTGGTTTATTTATAAAATAAACTGATTCATGCAGATCCAAAAACAACATTTTAAAGTCCTTTAAACTGTGCTCATATTACGGTAAGGCTGCACTTGTTACTATTCATAACCATTATTTCAGAGGATAACCGCAATGTTGCCGCCAGAGATTATTTCAATTTAATTATTTGTATTTTACGGGTTTGCTAAAGAGTTGCGAAGCGAATTGGAAGCACAATCAATCACAATAGGGAGCTCGTGAAAACACTCACCTTTGATGTATTTATCCACTTATACAGTTACAAAAACATACAGATATCTCGAGCTGAAAATTTTCCATTTAATTTTTTTTAGGACAGAGTATACGAATTGCCACAATTTTTGTGCTTTTAGTATATTGACCGTATTGGCTTGTATCGGGTTGACTAGACGTCGTTTTTAGATTACAATAAAACGTCAAAATAAGAATGCTCAGTTATTTGGAAGTCATTTGCACACGCCTGGAAAATATTCAAAAATAAACACAGACATTAACACTCGCAAAATGTATTCTTCCTAGAAGCCATGTCATTTCCACCTCTAAACGACTCTTTAGTAAGATGTTACCTACGTATGCAAGTATGTCATATTTGTTTATCATTATGGGTTTGAAGGTTCATGCAAGCACGCGTAAATGTGTCCGTATGTATTTGTCGTGTATATGTACATATGAGCTGGTTTGTAAATTTGAATGCAAATGCTGACGCTTTGTAGGTAGCCGTTGGCGACGTCGTCGGTATACGACCTTGATATCCCAATAGTGTGTGTAATGTTTACATATTTTTGTTTTCAATTTCACGGTAATATGGTCCCGCACTTTAAACGGTATTGTAATTAAAATCTAAATGTTTTGGTGTTTAAGTGTTTGTTCGTCTCTTTATGTCTTTCAACAGATGGGCGGTACGTTTGCTGCAAAGACTATAGGCAATTTTGTTAATATTCGGGCCAAGAAGGACTCTATTGATGTTCTGGTTTAACGTGGGCATCGAAAAGGCCGCGAAATTGCAAGAAGTAAACGCTTTTTCTTTTTCTTAAAATAACAAAAAAAAGAAGGCGGCATATTGTACATACCATTCTGGATTTTAGCATTTCGTCTTTTCCACTGTTGACAGTCGAAACTTCGAAGTCGTAGAAAATTTCGTATATCCAGGAACCAGCATTAACACCAACAACAACGTTAGACTCGAAATCCATTACAGAATAAACCTCGCCAACAGGTGCTATTTCGGGCTGCGTAGACAATTGAGTAGTAAAGTTCTCCCTCGACGAACAAAAACCAAACTCTACAAGTCACTCATCATCCCCGTCCTGCCTTACGGTCCAGAGACATGGACGAAGTCAACAACTGATGAGGCGGCGCTACGAGTTTTCGAGAGAAAGGTTCTGCGGAAGATTTATGGTTCCTTGCGTATTGGCAACGGTGAATACCGCGGTCGATGAAACGACGAGCTGTTCGAAGTATATGACGACATTGTAATAGTTCAGCGAATTAAGAGGCAGCTATAGTATGTCTCTTAATTCGCTGAATAGGTCATGTCGTCCGAATGGATGAAAACACTGCGCCTCTGGAAGTGTTCGACGCAGTACTCGTCGGGGGCAGCAGAGGCTACACTAGGAATCTCTAATTGCGCCAAACTACTAAGAGGAAGAAAGTCTGACGCGCTGTTGTTAACTCGGCTATAATCGCGTAATCGCGTAGAAGAAGAATATTTATGACGGGGATTGGTGAAGAACATGGGTTTAAGAGTACCGTATACTTAAGGTAGTAAATAAGGAGAGGCTAAGCTTGGCTGTAAACGAACATTCGTGATTTATGTGGCTGAAAGGTGGTGAAATATTGGCAGGAGTTGACAAAATTTTATATTAAAGAAATAGAAAAGATATTGCAAAGTAAAGTGATGTAGTTTTTCATATATACATACTTATATAGTTTAATTAAAATTACGATATATTAGATTCATTACTTACAATCAAACAAGAAGATTTAAAAATATTTATATTAAGTATATGAGAGCTAAGGAAGACACAAGGGTAGTCTGTCATAACAAAATACTAGAACTCACAGATTGACCGACAGGTTCGGTAAAAAATCAGAGAAATGCACGGGCTGCCGATATTCGGTGCCTCGGTCTTTGACAAATTTTGAGAATAAGACTAAATATATCAGATGCACTACTTGTGCAACGCTTTATCGCGATCAATTTTTTGGTTTTTGATTTATCTACTGGATGTGAAAGAATCAAATGAAATTTAATTCTGTGGGCGTGATTGTTATCCAATTTTGACAGTGTATAATAAAGTGCTGTGGAGTTAGCTTCAGTGGTTTGAATGTCGTGCATGACGTCTACGCTTTTTGCGAAGTTTAATAGAGATGTAACATCTAACTCTGATACTTAATCTAGTCCCTTGAACTGCGAATCTCCTTTATATCGAAGTCAAGTTCTAAATAAGGCCGTATGTAAGGAGAGAGAGAGCGTTTCAGTGTCTCTCTCATACTTACTTCCCTACACTTTCTACATCTGCAAATGTTAGTGATGTGATCGCACGTACTGTCAATAAGTTGTGACCTGTAACTAGGCCAACAACCGTCATGCAAACTTTTCGAAACCATGTGAAGAAAAAGCTTGCGTGTTTTCCTTCCGCCTCTAAGGCATTCCAGCTCACCACGATTTGTCTGCCAGACCTTTCGGAAATTTCGTTGTGTATCGTTTTTGACGATTTGCGAAGTCCTGCACGTAGTCAAACAAATGGCATTTTTACCGGGTCGCCCTTGTGGCTTTGGCCCAATATATATACAGCCGCTTTCCAACAGCCACTATATCTACTTTCTCCCAGATTCTAGGAACATTCTCTTACGCAATACGATCTGTGATTATTGCTGTAATTGCCGCTTATTTCGACAGCTTGAAAAGTTGCCCGAGATCTAGTTAAGTATAATAGATTCCGGCGCCTACTTCATTTGTCAATTTTGATCCGTCCGTATATATGTACATATGTTAAGAGTTCTGCTGGTTGTTCGCGGGCCTGCGCGCTATCCACCCTCTTTTAGCGTGAGGATAAAGAGTGAGGATAAGTAGACCATTTTATCGACCAATCCCCTGCCAATCGAGCTATATCCGAAAGTTCTTTGATTCCTGCAAGTTGCAAGAGTATAAAATTTTCGATTACACTCAAACTTAGCCCTTCCTTACTTGTTTACAATTGTTAAATACAGAATATATAAAAAATAAAATATATAAATAACTTGTTAAAAAGTTGTTCACAACAAATTTTGGTTATAGAGTGTGCTATGTGCGTGTGGTTGCACTTTTCACTAAAACAAGTGTTAAACTATAAGTTTATTATTTGGAAATGGTTTAAACATGAAGTAAAGTGGTTGATTCTCAAAAAAAAAAATCTGTCTTACTTAAGATAAAATGAACCATAGCTTTTCAATATATTTAGTCACTCTGCAAAGTGCGTAGCTCAAACGCGAAATCATAGGGATGCGTGCTTATGATTAAGAGGAAAGTAAGGGCGCCTGCTGCTGGGCAGGGCTTGCGCGTTAGAAGGAAACTTTTTCAAAAGGCAGGTGAAACTGAATGTTATTTGTGTATATGTATATGTATTTGCTTTCTCCTTGTGCATATTCAGTCGACAAATCACTATTTACAAAAGAGGAATTTAATTAAAATCTTGCGGTAAGTGATTCCTTTGTAATATTTAACGATATATAAAATGTGTCTACGCAGGGAAAAATACTTCGGATCTGTAACTGTTTCATATATGTATGTACGTGCATGAAAGCTCTTGTCTAAGAAAAAATATTCACTCTGATTACTAAAGTCCTCGAAATTCTTTCAGTGTTAAAGTTGAGTATAGTTATTCTGCCTGGTAAGCTGTGCAGTTGCAATTCTATTCTCAATCCTGACCCTTGTGTTCACGTTTATCGACCTGTTTGGTTGTCATTATTCGAGGCTCTCGGTGGACATCTTTTAGGAACCACACAGTTCGCTATATAATTGTGCTTTTGCGGTGTGGGGTTTTAAAATGGGCTTAGAATCCGTTCCTTTAAATTTCGTTGAAAAAAAAGGCTACCAAGCCTCGAAATCGTCGTTTAAAAAAACTTTTCTGCAGGGGACACTTAAAGTTCTTGGGTATATTTTTTGGAAAATTAAGAATCCGTGCTTGGAAAGTTTCGTAAAAAATACTTGAAAGGCCACGAATAATGGTACTTGGATTGCTGGAGTCTGCTTTTCCGTTGTGATGGTGGGGCAAAAAATAGTAAGACTTTTTAATTTAAATTTCGCGCGAAACCCCATTCGTTGAAATATTTTTTTTCTAGGTTTATTTGAACTGTCAGTGACATCAGTGCATTCGGCGATTTTTACGATGAGTGAAATTATTCAACAAAAAGATTCTTTTAAATTTTGTGTGGGGAATCAAATTTCTGGTGCCGAAACGTTCAGAATGCTATAAAAGGCCTTCGGGGATAATTGTTTGTCGCGAGCAAGTGTTTTTGATTGGTATAAATAATTCAAAGAGGGTCGAGAATGCGTTGACGACGAACGACGTCCAGAATGGCCATCAGCATCAACTGATCATCAACATGTCAATAAAATAAAGGAATAGGTGCTTCAGAATCGACGATTAACAGTCTGAGATCTTACTGGCAGCGTTGAAATATCGGAAAGGTCAGTGAAAACCGTTTTGAAAGATCATAAAAAATGTGAAAGAACGAAGAAGAGATCACTCAAATTTTTTGAAAAATAACGTCGCGTTAACGTCTGTGAAACAATGTTTTCCGATTATCAGCATGTCATGAAACGTATTATTACAGATGCTTACGACCGGAAACACGATAAATCGACCCAATATCGCGACAAAGATGAACCGAAGCCGAAAAAAGCATATCAAAGCAGTTACAAAACAAGGGTTTGTTGACAATTTGCTTTAATTATCCAAGTGTGGTGAACTCAGAACTCCTCTCGACAGGCTAAACTTTCCACAACGAATACTATATGAGTGTTATGTGTCGTTTACGTGAAACTATTCGTAAAAAGAGGCCGGAGTTACGTTAATATCAATTTCAACAAAGCGAGTATTCCAACGGAGATGCTTAATCTGGCGAAAGTAGAAGAGTGAAGAGAAAGTGTCTAGACGTTTCCAGGCTTCGCAGCCCACATTTCCTGGTTGCTGACCAAAACCAGCTGAGATCTCGAAGCTCATAGATCCAATGGCTGAATGCACGTTTCCAACCTGATAGAATTTGGGTATTTGTTCCTTTTCTTGTAAGCTCATCGGTTTTACAATTTGTGACGATTCCGCTCAGAAGTATAATATGCAATTAGTTTCATAGGATTGGCAGTGATGTTATGCACTCCTTGATTAGGTTTGGGCTCACTGTCAGCGATCTAGCAGCTCTGTTTTCGTAGTGGATGCATATCTGTCTAAAATAAGCCGCATTTTGTGCTTTTTAAGTGCGGGTTTTTCAATAAGAGCGCTACAATTTTTTTTTTTTTAATTAAACAAAAACGGTTTGGGATAGCACTGAAATTCTTTATTTCTGTGAAAGTACATTGGCACGTACTCCATGAGTCAGCATTGCATCCCGAAACATATACGGTTTGGTGCGGTTTATGGGCCGGCGGCGTCATTGGGCCGTACTTTTTCCATGATGATCAAGATCGGCATGTTATTGTGAATGGGAATCGCTACCGCTCAATCATAACCGAACATTTTTGGTACGAATTGAATGCTATGGGTTTGGACAGTATGTGGTTCCAAAAGGACGGCGCCACAAGCCATACAACGAATGTCACAAACGATTTATTGAAAATCAAGTTTGGTGAACGTGTTATCTCACGAAATGGACCAGTAAATTGGTCGGCTCGGTCATCCGATATGACGCCGTTAGACTATTTCCTGTGGGGCTACGTCAAGTCTATGGCCTATGCCAACCAGCCAGCGACGATTGATGAACTTCGTAAGAATATCGAACGTGAAATTGCAGCTTTACCTACCGCTTGAAAACCGTCGAAATGCTTTTATTTGGTACAACCATTTTTATAACGAGTTTCTGTCATACTTAGTTTTAGCATGCCTGTTTTAATACAACTAGTTTGGTTGAATGTAAGTTCCATTAATGTAAAGATAAGATTCTTATACAAACATTTAAATTTTGCCAAATCAAAGCGACTGATTTCGTAAGGTTTCTCCTCGGTCACCTTTTACCTTTGCTATTACTTTACTTCGCATAAAATCAATCGACTGCAAATCGCAATACTGGGTTGCTGTTTGTTTGTTTTTTTTGTAGACGTGAGTATTACATTAGGACAAAATCACTTGGATAATGAAAATTAATTACTCCAAGGGAGGCAACGGAAAAGCGAAACGACTCAAAGGCTGTGATTTGTTAGAAAGAATACTTAAAAGAAAACTTTAGAAGAGAAATAATAAATGAAATTGCGGCGAACGGAAAGCAATTGCGGCTAGATGAAAGGTTAAAAGATTCGAAATAACTGAAATGTCAATTCAAAGTTAGTAAAGAGAAAAGGTGAAATAATGACTTGAAAATAATTACACGTGGCTTTTAATCAGAATACTTTTTATTGTTTGCAGAGTGTGCATTCATACAAATGTAAGTATAATATAAACATACATATATGTATGTACAAGTATGTGGAGCAGTAGACGACTACCTATTTTTGAGTTATGTAGAATGGAAAGCAGACCTAACAATTAACGGTTGAAGAAATGTTGGGGCTTAAATGCAAAGTTTAATCTCGTTAGATACATTTTTTTCTTGATTTCTTTACTGGAAAGTAAAAGAATCAAATGGAATTTAAAACAAAAAAAATTTAAAATATTCTGGTTGCACTATTGTCTCAATATCACAATGGATAACATGACGATGTTGTAATATCAGTTTTCGCATAGCATCAATAGTTTTCTGATCAACAACAACTGATTTTGGACGACCTCACGAAACTCGTCTTGATGTGATCTACGACCTCGAGTGAATTCACGCTATCATCGATAAACACTAATCTTTTATAGAGTTTTAAGGCTAAAATTTGAATTAAGTTCATCGACGCTCTATTGCTGAGATAATAAAGGTCGAATGGTGAAAAAAATAATCGCGAGAAAAAGTCATCATTGAAAAAATATAATTCAGGCGCATCAAAATTTACGATAAAGTTGCGAGTTATCAGATTGCAACACGAGGTTTGTCAATTTCCGAAATATAAAAGGCAACCTCGTATGCTCTATATATAATATAAATATAGATATATTCGGTGATTGACTTTTAAAATGGTCTATGGCAAAATCCGTGAAGATATGTTGTTAAATTAATAAGTATTTGATATTGATTAATCAGTTAGTATGATCTACATAGATATTATACCATTAATATTCCGTGCTGAAAATAATATAGATTAAGAAATCAATTCATTTTTATTAATAGGTATTAATATTTAAAACTATTTTATTATGATTAACTGTACCAAATTGAATCATTATTTTTGGCAGTGCTCTGAGTCCGCTCAACCTGTAATACCGACCTTTTTATGGTACCAATGAACGGATGGTGTCATGTCATTGACATTCACTTGGGAGTGGCCAGAAACGATTCTTTTACATACGACTTCCGGTCCTAGACCAAGTATTTTCTGGGTTGCCAAAATACATCCGTTTGAAGACGAGCTAAAGCGAAAAGAGAAACATCCTCTCCACAGGGTTGTGCGCTGGATTTGGGACCCACCACGTAAAAAACACTACCAATGAAAAAAAGAAAATAGCATCGGATGAGGGAATAACGGTTTAAAGGCATGTACCTGGAATGTCCGGTCCTTTCGTTGGGAAGGCACCGCTGCCCTGCTGGTTTATGTTCTCGTTAGAGGATGGATGGGACAAGGACTGAGGCGGGTAGGTCCTAGTGGCATTTACTACAGTGGGAATATAAAGGAGCGTGGGATTCTGGTGGAAGGGAGACTCTGTCGCCGAGTACTGTCATTTGCCACGATGGATGAACGATGTTAAAGTCGTGCTTGGCGACTTTAACGCAAGGGTGAGCAAAAAATGTATCTTTAGCACAACAGTCGGTAAATTCAGCCTCCACGAGGAAAGATTCCCAAATGGGTTGAGGCTGATCGACTTCGCCGGGCTCAAAATAAGGTTATCTGTAGTACTAGATTCCAGCATAGAAAAATACATTAAGCTACCTGGCTACCTCCGGATCGAAACGCTACCAACCAGATCGATTATGTTGTGATAGACGGAAGACACGTCTCCAGTGTTCTAGACGTACGTACGCTCCGAGGTCCTAACATCGACTCGGGCCATTATCTTGTTGCAGCCCAGATACGCACCCGCCTCTGTGCTAAAAAAAAACACACGTCAACAAACACATGGAAAGTTCGATGCCGAGCAGCTGTAATCACGACAGACAACTGAACGATTTTCTACTCGACTTGCACTCCTGCTCTCTGAGAGCACTAGTTAACAACAGACTTAA
This sequence comes from Bactrocera dorsalis, assembly GCF_023373825.1. Taxonomy (NCBI): domain Eukaryota; kingdom Metazoa; phylum Arthropoda; class Insecta; order Diptera; family Tephritidae; genus Bactrocera; species Bactrocera dorsalis. Next base: position 49,812,250 of record NC_064307.1, read on the forward strand.
TGCCCGAAAATTCTACGAAAAGATGCGGTGACTAACAGAACTCTTGTGGATGAAGGAGTTCGTTTAGCAATTACCCGTCTGAAGAACAACAAAGCGGCGTGGACCGATGGATTGCCCGGCGAGCTATTCAAACACGGTACCGAAGAACTGATAAGGAGCTTGCATCAGTTTCTTTGTAAAATATGGTCGGACGAAAGCATGCCCACCAATTGAAATCTGGTCAATCTCGTCAAAATACTTTGAAGCTCTAGACGAGATGAGATATTAAGAGTATTTTATAATTTGCTCTTTATATATACTAAGCTATAGCTTTCTTGGTTCAAGATAACACGGTGAACGTAATCGATATTTTTAAAATATAATGGTGATTCAATTTCCTATTTAGCTCAGAAATGTTACTATTGAATTTATTGTATCCATTTTGCATAATTTGCGGTCCTGATACTGACTTTAGGAAACTATCTACAGCATGAGTATAGAGATAAAGGTGCGTGTTTCAGTTAAATATTTTTTAGTCCTACGAACTTACATACTGTACGTATATGGAAATTTGGAAAGTTCAAATCAATTGACTGTCCCGGGGTCTTCGCTCTAAGGTAATGCAAAATAATCTCAACACTCTTGAGCATAAATGCAGAAAATTAAATTGAAAAAGTTTTCACCTAAAAATTCACAGTTAGCTTAATGTATTTTGAAACTCACGTCTGTATGTATGGGGAAGGTCTGCTCATTTTGGATAGTAGTAAATCATGAAAAACTTGTTAAATAAAAAATATGCTTATGTGTTTGTTTACTTTACTTCAACAAGAAGTGCTGTTGCAAATGACAGCATTGAACACAAATTCTAGCATACATACATACATAAATCCATAGCCATATTTGTGGTCTTTAACGTGCAAATTAAAAATCGGATTTGTCCACAAATTTGAATTTCCAAAAGCACATTGATGAAGGAGCAATCTAAATGAACTAGCCAAGAAAGTATTTAAGAAGTTTGGAAGAAATAGAAGCGACAATAAATAAACCGCACAAAAGATGAATTTTAAAGGAAAGAAATCGATTAAGTGAAGAGGGTAGGGGTCCCTAAGTGTATGAAGGAGAGAGTTTTGAAGTCACCTGCATGGTGGTTGACGCCAAATCTCGCATTAAGCAACTTATTTTTGTGCGCTCTTTTATTTGCACTTTAAAGGACACTACAGAGTATTTTTGATTGTTTGCACATCTCCCTTGAGGAATACTTTGGATTGTTAGCGAATAATTTACACTTTAGCCATCACTGATAAGAAAACTAAGAAAACGTAGCGCGACACAGAGTCATCATTAACAAAGTAGATTCAATGAATAAAATCCAATACAAATTCTCTTCAAAACTTTCACTTCGTTACACAAAAATTAATGTGTGCCGATGAACAATCGAAAGTCAATGCGGCTTCGGTCTCGAGTCTGACATACGCTGATACTCCTTAACAAGGATTCCCTCGTTCCCCTCGGTGTCGCAAAGGGGGTCATAAGCTATGGCTTCCATAAGGTGGTCCTTAGAATACTTCTGATGGAAGCCTGGGCAGATGACCCGCTGGCTCCAGTGGGGTCGGAGGAAAAGGAAGAATAGTATGAAATGGAGATTGACTCGTCTTTAGTCTCGAGCGTTTGTTTGATCTTTCAAATTTATGATAAATGAACGAAATGAAGAACCAGAGCTTGTTTGTTGGACAGAAACGACTTTAATATTTTTCTTTTATAAAAATTCAGCAACAAGGATGCCGACACTGGGGAACTGAGAACTCTGACATGTTTCGCCCTATATGCGGCATGACGTCGTCGTTCTCCAGATTTGCTGAGGGAAGCTCTGAAAGAGGCCAAGCGCAGAAGAGTCGGCGTAATAATCAGCACGAATGGCAATTCACGGCACACTGTCTGGGGAAGCTCGGAATGAAATGCTGAGTTATTTTTTGAATTTATTGTACTGAAAACGTCTCTATTTTTAATAAGACAAACTTCTACACTTTGTGACTGCTATCAGGGCGGAGATCCTTGACGATCTGCTAATCTGTGGGGAAATTACTCACTTTGATCTCGGAATGGAGAGTTCTAGACGACCATTCCTGCTCTGAACATGGATATATCAGTTTTAGCTTAGACGTGAAGCACACAAAGTGCAGAACTTATAGAAACTTCAGAAATACTAATTGGGACTTGTATTGCAGGAAGATTCGATCAGATCTTTCTCCCGCGGCCAACAAGGACGCGATCCAATTCGCGGGAGTCTCTTTAGCAAAGCCCGTAAAAAATGTTTTAGCGACGATAGGGGCTAATCCAAGAGATTCTCGTGAAGAGCTTTCTGCGGAAGTTTGGAGGCTGCTACAAGTTCTAACGCTTCGGATACATTCAAGGGAAAAGTCCTACCCCACTGAGGTATGGATCACGGGTAGCTTTCGTTGGATCTACTCCTGGATGATCAATTTCTTTTGAATCGTTACGCTGAAGAAGTTCCACTGAGGGAACTTTAAAAAGCCTCCACACTCTTCTTGGACATTTTGGATGAATATCACTTTATCTGGGCACTGAATTCTTTCAAAGCATCGGCCGGTTAAGGAGTAATATAGCTGATTGGCCCCACCTGCGCGAACTGCGTTAGATTAGGTCGTGTGTCGAGGGCCTGGCGTCTGGTTAAAGTTGTGTTTATATCGAAGACTGGAAAGAGCTCTCACGTCGGTGCTAAGGCATTCAGGCCCATTAGCTTATTCTCGTTTCTGTTGAAAGTCAGGATTTGCAAATTAGAAACAAAATACCAAGGAGTAAACTCTTAGAGTCTCATCATGCATATAACAAAGGCACGTCAGTTGAGACTGCTTTGGCAGCAGGCGGTGTTTAAGTCCCTCGAAAAGTTTGGGGTGGAATCGAACCTCAAGTATCATAGTCTTCTTTGCGACAGAACGGAGTGGGACAGCGCGAAGATATCTCAAGGTACTTTCCCCACTGCTTTGGAATTTGGTGGCTAAGGGCCTATTTAAAGAACTCGGCTTAGTCGTCAATCCATGTAAAACTTGAATGGTTTTATTTAGTTGGAGCTATAAGATCGCAAACGTGCATCTCTCTTCAACATGTTGAAAGTAAAATACCTCGAGCTTATCCTTGATAGAAAGCTTTCATTGAGGCCAAATATTGACGAGAGAGTTAGGAAGGAATCGGTTGCCGCATATTGCTGTAGTGGAGCTATAGGAAAAAGGTGGGTCCTCTCACCAAAGGTGGTGTTCGAACTCTACGAAACCCTAGTTAATTCAAAAATGTTCTACTTGAGCGTGTCCAAAGAGCGGCTCTCATCGACAGCTCCGGTGTACTACGGACTACACCAACAATAGCACTTAATGTCATTTTAAACATAACAATCGTGGAAATTGGCGGCCAAGTGTGCTCTAAGGCTCAAGGAAGATGAATTAGATTTTTTGCTTACGTTACTTAATGACAATGGAATTAATGTTAATGTTAACTCCAGTTTTGGGTCTGACTGGGTAAATAGATATGCTGCTAATCCCTCAGAGAAACGAAGCTGGTCATTTTGATAAAAATTATTTTCATAGTTATAGCTCCAAATCATACATATATATATGTATATGTAGCAATTAATGATTTTTTAACTGCTATTGTAAAAACATAAAAAAAAACTCACCATGTTATTAATTGGTTTTGAATAAATCACTTAAACTCCTGCTGTTAAAATAATCGAGTCGATTTGTTGAAAACTAACACCGACCCTGAGGGAAACATATTGAATTAAAATCTTTATGGTGTCAATACTTTCAAAAACAATACGAAACAGCAATAACTAATGCAATAGAAAGCTTTTTATCAAGAACTAGTTTCAAAAATTCCCAGCAACGAGACACACTGCGCTCAGCCGGGAACTTTTTCCCTCTACCAGTGCTAATAATCACTTACACACGAAGGTAAACCCTTTTTCCAATAACATCCGATGATTGTTCAAATGCGTTAAATAGCAAAACATGAGAAAGAGTGGCCGATCCGGAAGGACTGTGTGAGTCAATAGCCGAGGTGAGGAGATCAAAAACGGCACAAAATTGCAATTTTGTTTTTTTTGTCGCCTCAAATGCGGTTGAACAATGGAACCGCAGCGGCGATAATGATATGCCTTGGTGTACAGCCGAAACCACTGCTACCGTTCGTTTGGCAAGTCAACCCCTTTCGTAAACGTGTTAATGCGTCGCCGCGTGTATCAATCACAACAAAGTGTTCAAATTTGAATAGACCCATAACTATGCTCCCCGCGTTTTTATAAATTTAGCAAAACAAACACTACCACCTTTTGATACCGTGTATATTTAAATTTCTGTAGAAGTACTCCACGTAAATATAATATTTTACCGCTATTTGATTTCGTTCGGTCTCCTTTTGGCATCGTGTGACATTTTTAAATTGGCGATTGTTCGTATTGCCTTATTTGCACCTTAAGTACGAGTGCTTAGAATCTTAAATAGCGAACAATATTGGGCGTCCTGTTGACGCCGTTGTGTTGGTGACAATTTAATAATAGGTTGTCGGAAACAGCTTTCAACAATGGTTGCTCTGGTCGACCTTTACTCTGATGCCAACACTTTGGCGTTCACATTATTTTGTTTTGTTGCTTTTGCTTTTGCTAACAACGCGGCAAAGAGTTTACGCCCACTTCCTTTTCACACTTTTTTGGTCCTTCGTTTTATTCGAAACAACACTAACATATTTTTTGTTGCGTGCATTTTTACTAATTTCTTTACTCATATCTATATACATATGTATATATGTATATACTTGTATGTACATCTACAGTACACAGTAGCGAATAATTTGGGCATGCTCTCACATATATACATACATAAATACAAACCATATATACATACTGAAGCCCATTGTTATTTCAATATCCTATATATGTATATTAGGGTGAGTCAATAATATGGAATGTGTGTTTTCGCTTGTTACTCTGAAAAATTAGTTGATAAACACCTCAAACAAAGGCTGAATGAGGTCTTAATTATAACGGGATAATAGTATTTTTTTGTAATTACCAGATAAAAAAATGTGTATCTCGTTTCTATCTACTTGAAAAAATATTAAAATTCAATTTTGATTATTTCAAAGACAAACTTTTTGTCTTATAAATTTTATAACTCAATGAAAAAAAACCATTTTAAATTGCAAAGTTCGCAATTTTATAGGAATTTTACTGTTCTACATACATACATACGCATATAGCTTTTCACCTTCTCTTACCTCGATTATTGCGAAAAAGTCATATCTGAAAAACAACGGCAAATGTTTGAGGACGCCTCAATAAGTATCCACATAGCTTCAACTCTTGATGGCGCTGCTATCGCCCAAAAAAAAAAAAAATGAAAAAGGAATATAAAATAGTTTTTGTTTTTGAAAGTAAATTGCCTAGGACCATAATTATATCTAACTAGTAGTATTCTTCAATGATGCTTCCGCCTTGGATTTTGGATTTAGTCTGGCAATCAGTATTATTGTACATTCCGTGGTTTGATTGACACAGTCTCTAATATATTCAACACATGATTGTGATGCCAATAATAAATGTTCTATAAGACGTGAATATGGGCAGTGCGAATGTTGTGATAGATTTACTGAGTTTCCTTGATTGTAAATTTTATATGATAGTGTTCAATATACTCAAGCTGGTGGGAACACAAGGAGTAGACTCGTTCATAATCATTTTGGTTAATAATGTTTTCAATTGATAATAATATAGTGGCTATTAAGTTAACTTAATATAACATAATACACGTACGATTAACTTTTAACAATAGAAGAAATATCTTCATTAGTCTAGATCAGTTTACCGCTATCCAACTTGAAAATGTTCAGTTCAGAGAGAATTTAATTTTTTCTCCATATTTTCTATTCATCTGCATCAACAAAGAGTACAAGATACTATTGCCTAAGAATCAATAAAATAAGATATATGTTATATTTCAAAATACAAGACCAAATTTTTTTTGGAAAATTCACTTGTTTCCTTGGTAAACAATAGAGGGCGAGTTCGTGGATGATTATTGTCACACTCACAAAACGCAATTAATCGAAAGCGTATAAAATGTCATAGCACGTAACTATTATACAATATAAAACTGTAATTAGTCAAAGCGATTCGCAGTAGCAAGGGCACAAGAGGGCTAAAAAAGGGCGTGGTCCCGCCCTAAAATAGATTTAATGTGTAAATATACTAAATCACTAAGCTTAAATTCTAAAAGAACCTTCGAGAATATATATGAAATATAACAGTTCTGTTAAAAACTACTAAAAGTCCCATAAATCAATAAAAATTTAGATCGATTTGTAATTTTGCGTCTGTTGCTGAATTTAAATGCAACAGAAACATAAAATTTTACTCCTGAAATCATAAGAGAAGGATTTATAGGAACCGCAGTCAAACTTTGACGGTGAGCTTGGCACTGCCCACATTTAGGTGAAACAACATTATCTCGAGACCTGCTCGATCGATTTCAATAAAACTCGGTATTTTGCATTATTATTAAATTTTTTAATGTAGTGCTTAAAATGGATAAAATAGCTGCCATATAACAATCATTCCGGCTAAATTAACTCCATATGTTTGTTATATACATATATTATATTTATTGTATTATATACCTAATTATGAAAATTGAATGCAATTAGCGAGTTTATTTCTCCGCCCTCAATATGCCCTATATAATGATATCCGACTTTCCATTTGACTTTAAACAGTTTAGTTGGGTCAAAATATATGATATTTTAATAAAATAAGTGAACACATTTTCTTAAAAGTAATAAAATTATATTAATGCTTTGGCGCTCAATATTAATGAAATTAATTTGGGCTAAGCCTCATATTCCTAATATAATGAATTTCGATTCCTTAATTCACGTTGTCCACAGCAAATAAATTTATATTAAATTTATCTCCTTCAGTTGAGTTTGTATCACATAAATTTTATTTGTTGATGATTTATGTAAGTATAATTATCGCTGAAAAGAAGTAGAATATAGCAATAAAACCATGTGAGTCCATGATATTCAAAATAAGTTAATATGATGCCAATACCTGAAGGTATTTCGCCGTTGATTGTTGTCAGTTGCAAGAGTATAAAATTTTCGAATACCACCCGAACTTAGCTCTTCCTTACTTGTTTTTTTTTATAGATAATGGGTAATTTGGTGGATTCAAAGTGAATCTATGGCTTGTAAAGATTCGCATTTCGCCTTTGCTTGCTTTATATTTTATGATTTCAAAGCCATGTGTACATGTGTTGGAGTGCAGTTAAGTATTTAGTTTTGCTAATTTTGAGAAGAAAAAGAGTATGTTAACACCACAAACAAATGTCACTCCCTTTGTTGTTCAATTATTCATTAGCAAATTACTCGGAAATGAAAATGAAAGAAAATTGTATCTTTTCTTTAAATAGTTGTTGTTTTCATACATTTTTGAGACCAAAATGTTATTTATCGATAAGCGTTTTGGGTATATTTTTGTGTCAGCGATTGTTACTCTTTTTGTTAAATTGCGTCGCACCAGCTTCACGTAATTGCAACTACCCTACAGGTTTGCACATGCCCATGAGCAAGGTGACAATTTTTACGGAAATGTCTGAAAACCATAAATAAATGCATTGTACATACATATATACTTAATTCAAGTAAATGTGAAGCCATTGTTCCGTATGATCTGCGTGTGAATACTGAGGAAGCCTCAAGCAGAGTCAGACTTGTGCATAAATATGTATGTATTTGTATGCATGTGTGTGGATGATAAGCGGAAGGAACTGATTTGTGAGATCATTGTGGTTACGTAGAACACATGTAATTATTTGGATTTTGTGTACAAATTTTGTTTGCATTGAGATTATTTCATAAAGATTGTAAGAGGAAGGAGCGAGAGGGGTTTTTAAGGGACTATACCGGTGTGACACTTTCAAAAAAAAATTTATTTGCTTTTTCGATAGAATATATTTCCGTAAATATCCTGTGAAATCGGGAAGGTGGTGTCTTGAATAGTTTTCGGATGGGATTTTTCAAAATTGCTGGCATCAACTAAACCAGAAATTGACCGATCGACTTCAAATTAAAACTGAGTATTTTTGAATACATTTACTATACAATGAACTACGATATTTTTGATTGATTGAAAATTGCCAATTTCACATTAAAAAAACGGCCATTTATTTCATAAAAAAAACATTCTTTTTTTCAAAATTACGCCATTTTGTTAATTTTGTATATTTTTCAAAGAACGTAGTTCATTGTATAGGAAATATTTTTAAGTTTAATAAAGTTTTAAAATTTTTGGTTTCAGCTACTCATTCGGCCGGAATCCTGCCAGCAGTTGGGGCACTTTTTTTTGGCACCTCCGAAGACAGCCCATAACTCCGTTATTTTTGAAAAATTTTTGGAAAAAAAAAATCTTAAAATATAGCTGAAAATATATCTTATTACGTTCAAAGAACTTTTGAAATATTTAAATACTAAATGATCGTCTTATTTGCAATAATCCAGAAAATTGTGTGCAATAACCACTTGCTATATAATTTAAATATATGTTCATTAAAGGTTGTTTGTGTTTTTTAATATGAAAGAACATATGCACATATACATATGTACATACACCTATACATCTATACACATACAATAGCGAAAACTGCATAGAAGACTTGCAAAGTGCCATAAATAGCACCTAAAAATTATTTCACACCCATTAACTGCTTCAAAATTTATGAGAGACTTATTTAAGGGACGTGTTAAAGCGTAGAGAATTCCACAGCATTCAAATGTGCCACTTATAATGCACGCTCCAGTGCTGCTCCGCATGAAGCATCCATCCACCAACCAATATCTAACTGGATATGTCAGAAGTAATTAATAAATATTAATCAATATCATTACAAGAATATAAGCACAGGAATGTTCCTATATGTATTTGCATCTGTGAAGGGAAATATCTGCAAAAATGCATTTCATAACGTCGAGTCCTTACTACGAGTACTTCGTACCTCGTACTTGCGTGATGAAACTGCATGTGAGAACTTACGATTACCACATCCCTCGTGCACTTGAAGTCGTCTGTTTTGAGGGCAGCACAAAATCGGGTATGTTCATATGTGTATACGCACTTTGGCCCACTTGAGTACCACTTAACTAAACGACGTCAATTTGCTAACATTTCATCAGCCGTCAGCCGTCATTCGTCCCAGATCCTTTCGTGCCAGGATCTTGAGCGGAAACTGTTGGCAGACTAAAGGGGGGAAATTTAAGAATTTAGTGCCGAGGAGTAGTAGGCTAAAGTGTGCTAAATAAGAACAAATGCAAAGCGACCAGCTTTGAATGAACAAACCACAATCGACTTATGGTAAAGTTGTAATCGAAACGAGCCTCTTAAAAAGGCTGCGTTCTTATTTTTTACTCTTTTCATCCTTCTTTTATTCAGAAATCGTAGCCTACGTTTCGCAAGTTAAAGAAAATGAAGCACTCTTTATTTCCTTTCTTTTATTTTCTCAGAGTACACGAAACAAACCAAGAATTAATCAAAAGAGTTATTATGTTATACCCTGCAATGGAGCGAGCAGAGTGTACTGTTTGGATAATGTGGCAAAATAAATAATCCTTACGACACTTGTTATTGAATGAAAGTTTTTGTGAGATATGTAATCAAATTGTATGAAAAAATCAAGTCAAATATTTAATCAGAATAATGCCAATAAAGTACAGCATCGAAATCGGGAAAAAATCATCGAATTCGTAAGAATTTTGAAGCAAGCAATGAGGATTAGATAGATGATGAACTCTTAATTAAGCAGAAAACAGAAAAAGTGGTTCGGATATTGTAAAAAATTGCAATGCGTAACTGTAGTTAGCCAGCGAAGTACTGTTCTTGAGTTTATATGTCTACTTACTATATATCTCTTAATAATGTTTCAATATATGTCTTAGATATCAAAAAGGACAAACAAATGTCTTAAAAAGACGTAATAAGCGTAATATCAATGCGATCAATTTATACCAAATTAATGATTTTTGTTTTTATACCCTGAACAGAGTATATTAAGTTTGTCACGAAGTTTGTAACGCACAGAAGAAAGTATATATATAAATGATCAGTTGAGCTGAGTCTGTTTGTCTGTCCGTCTGTATATATACGAACAAGTCCCTCAGATTTTAAGAAGCTGCTCATTTGTCGGAACAGCCGATATTGGACCACTATAACATATAGCTGCCATACAAACTGAACGATCGGAATCAAGTTCTTGTATGAAAAACTTTCACATTTGACAATGTATCTTCACAAAAGTTGGCACAGGTTATTTTCTAAGACAACAAAGTAATCTCCGAAGAAAAGCATATAGCTTCCATACAAACTGAACACATAGTTACTAAAAGAAATGCACCTGTGGAGGGTATATTAGCGGATCAAAGTGGATTGCTTAGTAAATCTGAAATTTTTGATGAACTCTAATCAAAGACGACTCGTAGACAAATAGGTGATGTAAGAAGCTTTGACAAATATGGATTACAAATATGAATATAAAATTAAAAATACCTTGATACTAAATCATTTATTTCATTTTTATTGAGTTAAGTAAATTTAGTTATTTTATAGGTTAGATAAATCGACTTATTAATATACAAAGTTACGGCAAAACGAATTATACAAATTCTCTCTTTTCTTCTAGCAGAAACACAATTTATTTCAAGGTAGTTTTGAGCTGGGAAATTTTTTGCAAAATGTTTAGTATTATTCTTGTCGCATAAAAATTAATGTTAAAAGTATTATATATATTTATAAGGGTTGTTTTGCTTATGCATACACGTTAATTCGGTTCACGTGGCTTTGTGATTTGCTTTTTTATTTTGAAATAATTTTAGGGCTTTTTCGTGACTTCTTATTTGGACGCTATAATACGAATATTAACCGCAGTAATTTCTTTGCCACACATTATATGAAGTGGCCACTTGTGAGGGCTTCAAGTGTTACTTGAGTGTTGGAGTTTTTCGATCGCAAAATGCGTTCGCAAAGGTACATACATATGAATGTAGTATACCGTACTAATAAATGTTTTTGTTCTTGTAGTTGTTAGAATTCGTTCTTCAACGGCGTAGAGTCCCACGGCTTTGTTTATAGCCACAAGCTCAGTGGGATAGGGTTGGCAACTCTGGTATGTAGTCTTGTGGGAAACACTTCGTTTTTTTAAAAGTACTTTGTCAAGATAAAAGTAATTGAGCTAAAATGAAAGATTAACAGTAAGGTAAACGAAACTTTTGTACGTTTTGAAAAATGTCTAGTTCAAGGACTCTAGTTGTAAATGCTAAATCGATTGGTGGTCATGTAAATGTAAAAATTGTCCGTGGTGAAGAAGGTATTTAACCGAGGAAATACCAAATTCTCCGGATTGGAGGTCTTTCTCTTCCTTTGATTCCTCCGGCGGGTATTGCGGTAAATACTCTCAGAGCTGAAGCGTTTTTATCCATTCGAACGACATAACCTAGCCAGCGTACCCGTTGTCTTTTAATTCGCTGAATTAAGGCAACATTGTCGTATATCTCGTTCAGCCCAACGTCTCATCGACTGTGGTATTCGCCATTGCCAATGCACAAAGGACCATAAATCTTCAGCAGAACCTTTCTTTCGAAAACTCGTAACGTAATGGGAGCCAAGTCGCGAATGTGATGACTGTTTTTAGATGACAATAGATATTTCGTATTGCCCTCGTGCTTTACCAGACATATTCGGCTTGCTCCTTTGTCCAACCTGGAGAAAGCAGAACTAAAATTGCTTTTGTTATGGCCAATGATATCGATGTCATCAGTGTAAGCCAGTATTTATTATAATTGACGAAGAGGTGATGTGTATCCATCTTCTTTTCACGATTTTTTTCCAAGATTTGGCTCGTGGTGAATATATGGATAGCGCAAATTTTCTAGACATAAAGCCACACTGATAAGGTCCAATCAATTTGTTGACGGTGGTCTTGATTCTTTCACATAATATTCTCGATAGAATCTTATATGTTGTAAGGTCTACTTTTAGTGGATTGGACGGTGCACACTTAAAATCTAATCGTCGGGCATGATTTCGTCTGACCATATTCTGCAAAGAATCTAATGCATGATCCGTATGTTTTCGTAGAATTTGCCAGCATTACCTCTGTCGACCAGGTTGCCACGCCCTTCGTACTTATATATTTCGGTCCCTCTATTTTTTTGTTTGAGATTCGAGATTGATCTAAAAAAAGTTTCTAAAAGATTGTTTATTCGTAAGAAAGTCGCTGTGGTGCTATGGAGAGTGTTTTTTGTTTTAAGCATTACAAAATGCCGCCGGTTTTAACAAAAAGTGTCGACCTTGGCTCTCTTTTCGACAGTTTTCGACAAATAGAAAGATTGCAAACAAATGCTTCTATAGCGAGATAGAGAATGACGTTAAAAATGCTCTGGAAACCATTCTGAGAAAAATGCGTTTAACTCTATGTTCCCTTTCTATAAGAAATACATAATTATTATATTATTAATAATTTGAATTTCGTTTTCAAAATTTGGGAGAATGTTTATTAGAGTGTATACTATCCGATAATTCAACAAAAAAAAAAACGATTTTTTGAAAATTTCACACTGAGACGATTCCTTAAATCATATACATGTATCACTTTCGAGTATGAGTTAAGTATAATAGTATTGTTAGGTTGTGGAATCTAAGTCGTTCGGACCGACAATGTGTGAGAATTTTGAATCTTCAGAGTTTGCGTGGCTTCTAGTTCCTAAATTTTATATACTTATTATCGAAGATATTTTGTAAAAAATCATTTTTGTTCGAACCACCGCATGAAACTTGTAGATATGTAGGTATATAAAGGGGGCGGCAGAACATCCTTGGCCCCGGGCGCCCGAAGTTGTAGCTACGCCACCGTTTACTACCCACTGCAAGGCGTGAGGGAGGTGTTCTGGTATTTTGCAAAAACTCGATATTCCCTTTTTTCTTTGTAATTAAACAGGAGAGATAGTTAAGACCAACAAATTAAGAGGAGGAAAGAGATTTTTTATTCGTGTGGCAATCTCAGGGGCAAGCAAAAGACTGCAGTTGTTGGATCATATTTGATATGTTGAGATAAACTCCTGATATGTAAGGGTTAAATCTTCAATATGCGAATTGTTATTGCGAAAGGGAATGGTTTCTTTATTTTTGTCTCGTTGTGAAAGTGTGTGCTATTATCCAGAGTGCGGCAGTTGGGCAAGCCTGATTCCAGATCAGGGGCGGATCAAGAGTAGAATTTTGGAGGGGAACTATATAATTTTGTACTTTCAACTCACGGTCTTTTTCATCGCGAACCTTCACTTATGACAATTTGTAAATAAAACGCAAAATATTTAATTCTTCATCAATATTATTTTGTCGACTTCAAAGTTATTTCCACCAGATGTAATACACTTCTGCTAAAGATTTTTCCAGTCCTCGAAACACTTTCCATAAGCACTTTTTGGGATGGGCTTCAGCTCCTTTAGAGAATATTGTTTTATCTCTTCTATCGACTAAAACGGGTTACATCGAGCGGCAAATTCAGTTTGAGCATAAGAAAACACAGGGAGCAAAATCTGGTGAATACGTTGGTTTATTGATGGTATTCATTGCGTTTTTGGCTTTAAATTCGGTCACAATCGTATTCTCTTCACCCAAATTATTCGAATGGACTCGCGGGAGATGTCAAGCTTTCTTTTCGCCTCTCTAACAATTGCCTGACAATTTCAAGCACCATATCCTTAACTTTTTTAATGTTTTCATCAGTTGAAGATATCGAAGGTCGTCCGGAACAAGGCTTGATGGTTTGTACCACTCGTACATAAGCTTGTGTTTTCAATAAAACTAAATCATCGTAGGCCTTTTCCAACATTCGCAACGATCCCGCAAACGAAATTTGGTTGGAAATACAAAATTTGTGAAACATTCTCTGTTCGAGATCCATTATAAAAATCGCAACGCACTACTGAGGTGTACCCCCTTAAGCAGCTGCTGTAGACAAACTTGTTGACAGATCGCGCTTATATTTGGCGTAGTAATTAAGGACAGTCGCACTAACTTAGCAAAATTGATTTTTTTGAAATTTTACTTACCCGCGGAATGTAATTACACCAAAATGAACATAGATTTTATGTTGTTATTTTATTTTTCTTCAAGCTTAATACTGGTATATAAAAGATTATTAGGCAGATGATAAGGTTAGAAAGATTATTACACCAAACTTATGTACATAAAAACGTACATTGGTATTACATCTTTGTATCGATCCAATGAATATAGGGGAGATGTGTGTCACAATTTTTCACACCTTCAATTGCAATATTAGTCCTCAATTTTAGCAAAACTGTGCGGTAAATGTATGGTGTTGGTACATCGGAATAACTATCAATGAATATAAATGAATGCAGTGAATGTAGAAAAATGAATGGATGAATGTCTGTATAACGGCCCAATTTTCACACAAACATAATAGTAGTAGGCAAAAGCAACAATGAACTTCACACCGTTACCTCTTTGTGATTGGTTAAAGACTGGCTGCAGTCGATATATGTATTTTACGCACATTGAAGCGTATACATATTTACACGTACTCCTGATAGAGAATGAATTCAGTCGCGTGTACAACACTAACAACATCCGCAATAGAATCATATAATTGAGTAGGAGATACGACGCAAAAGCAGCGGTGAGAAGAAGAGAAGATAATGAGTAAAGCAACACAATAGTGGCGGCTGCGGTAGTAAGAAACCAAAATAAGGAATTACGAACACACCCTAAATACTGTCGGGCAGAACAAGCGAACTTAGAGAAAAATTCATTGGCAGCCGATACGAATGAGAGTTGGGGCCGTGTGAATATATTTCTAAGGGAGCTGATAAAAAATCTGCACATAGAAGTGTTACAAAGATCCACCACTTTTCAAAACACTAGACATTAAAATCGCATACTAACAAAAACAAGAGGTGATATTGTTTTGAATTTTGCTGGTTTTGCAAAGCATTTATTCATAAATATCTGGAAAAGGAATAAAAATCAATGAATAAAGAAACAACAGTGTGAAGAGGAAGACAAATAAAAATGCAAAGAGGAACCGAAGGTTGGTAAATGTATTGCTGGCAATTACACAATGGAAAGTGTTAATTTCCTCCTCTCCCTCTAATCATTTTTGCTCATTGACTTTCGTCTATACTAAAATAAATAATATGTATCTACATTCATACATATGTATATGTAGATACATATGTTATTATTTACATATCGCTCATTTGCTGAAAGACCGGCATAAATCAAAAAACGTAATTTTTGAGTTAATGCTGCAGAATTGTTCGTTATATCATACTTCATGTTGAGTGAAAAAAGCATCATACCTCTTATATGCTCCGCTTGAGAAGAGGTGTAAGGTTGGAGTCACCGTGTAAGGTTGTAGTCAGTTGAAAACTTTAAACGCGTTTTCTGGAGAATCGATTTTTTTTGACTTATGCCGGTCTTGCAGCAAATGAGCGATATATACACATTTGATAGAAATGTATAGAAAACAAGTAAAGAAGGGCTAAGTTCGTTATTCAACAATTAATATGCGCTGATACTCTTGAGCTCACATAATTAAGTCACTACATGACAAAATTACGTTTCTGAATATAAAGTCATCGAAGTATGTACATATGTATATCTAATAGTTTTTTATTTATATGTTGGTATGGAAAAAGGTTCAGTCATCTGTATCGAAATGGTTAAGAACATATTCAGTGAAATAACTAATGTGGTTGGTGAAAAATTTGAAATTGTTTCTCAGTTGATCTATTGTTTCTTGTGTGTGCTCACATAATTAAGCCAGTGTAACATAAGTTGTTATTGCAAGGATCTGTGTAAAAAATGATATATTAAGAAACTTAAAAGTGTATTGTCTTTAAATTTAAATACGTTAAAACGCGAGAAATACTTGATTTAATGACGACATCCAAATAGTACGGATGATTCCAAATTAGAGCAAAATGACTGGTAGTATTTACAGAGACATTCTAACAGAACATTTAAATGGAAAGTACGCTGATGTCTTACCACTATGTTTGGTTATTCAGCAGGATAACGACCCAAGGCACTGCTCAAGGGTCGTTAAGGACTGGCTTCCAATGAACCACATCAAGGGCCTGTCTGAAGCGCGGACTTCAACCCCATAGAGAATTTATGGAAGATGAGAGGGCAGTTGCTCCGAGAAACCCGTCTAATAAGGCTAGATTGCGGTAAGTTTTAAACGACGAATAGAGGAAAAATACCTCATTACTTCATAGAAAGAGCAAACGCAGTACCCAACAAAATACTGTACTAAATAAATAATTTTTTATCATCGAATTCTTTTATCTGACATTTTTTGCTGCAGATGGTTTAATTATGTGAGCACGAAAAATACATACCAATGAAGAAGAAAATAGATTTTTGTTTTTACATTAAAATTAAGCTTTAAAAACTATGAATATAATACACTTAAAGCCAATTCATTTAATTTTGTGAAATTTGTGTGTGTTCGTAATAAAATTCGACAACTCATATGTATGTACATATGTATGTACACATGTGTATGCATATTACTGAATGAGGTACAAAAAGTCAAAGTGGCCTTTTATTTCTGTCTACATACATACATACGTACTATATTATTTATATTTGTTGTTGTCAACAGATTAATAGCCGGGAAGTCGAATGTTGTAATTCTAAACAACCTATGTATGTTAGGATAATGTTCATATAAACAGACCAATTTATTCAATAATTAGAAATGATAATACACAGGCGTTTCTTTAAAATAGCGAAGTTGAAGTACTTATATTCTAACAATGTGTACACATTTACGACGTTATAATTCCCCCATTTTAACAACTTCCTTAAAAAGAGTATTGTGCTTAATATCCTTTTCAAAAAAAAATTAAAATAACAACAATAAAAGCGTGTAAAACGGAGACAAAATATAAATAATTAACATAAAAGCATATAATGGACTTTGATAACGAGAATCAAGTAAGTTATAAAAGGGTTTTCACGTGCATATTATGTACGTAACAACTACCATTCTATAAACGATTCTGTTCTTTACGCCTTTCTCATATTGTACCGTTTGTATTAACAATATACCCTAAAAGCCACTCTCCCGCATTCTCACCAAGGGACGCAACCATGCAGCTCAGTGACAGGGGAAGGTGAGTGTTTAGCACAATTGGCAGTACAAAGCCAAATGTATTGCAACAAAGACACATTGACATCTATGCATCTCAGTGGACTACCGCCAGGCTCACACATAGCAAAGAATAGAGCGTACAAAATGCAATAAAGCAGTGCTGTGCGTTTTGCTCATTGGCAAATAACAAAGGCAGAGTTGGCGCATGAATACCTACAACCATCCCCAACATCAACACTAGCAAGAACAACAACCATAATATTACTGCCACACTAGCCTCTAGCAATGGGCAATAATAGTTTTATTGCATTGCCCGCAAATATTGTTGTCTTGCTTTGTCTGATGATTAATGTCCGTCAATCTGAAAGCAATTGCCATTGGCTCTCCCCTGCTTTGTACGTCAAGCTTTCTTTTCACTCTCCCAAACGAATACGCGTCAATGCTCTTCTTTGACGGCGGCTAAGTTCGCCTTTGTGCTGTACGTGTATAAGCGAGATAACTAATGTGTTTGGCTCTCTCACCTGTGCGCGTTGAGTAAAATGTGTGTGCTGCACTATGTTGAGGAGAGTGTGTAAATGCCCTTAGCGGAACACTGGCGAGTGTTTAACGCTGAGCGACAAAAATCAATTTGCCTAACATCGTTTGTATATAGTAGCCGGACAACATTGTCTACACAAGCAAACGTAGTTGAGCACTCGTAGGCACAACATAACAGTGGTGATACAATAGCGCTCTGTAAACGGTCTGAGAACATATAATATATTGAAAACAATTTATTAAAAGGCGAAAGAGCGAGCGAGTGAGAGGTGTACAATTGTTGTGTTCGTACCTTGTTTAAATTGGTATTGTTTCATTCAGGGCGGAATTGTGTTGAATGAAGTAAAAACTGGATATTCATAACTTGTATACTTTGAGTTGTAGATGGTCGGAGATTGTCGTGCAGAGAAATCAGTCTGTACGAAGCTGTTGAAGTGAATAGAAGTATAAATAACTGCACAGAAAAACAGTAAAGAACCGTAAAGGGAAGAAAATAAGGAATACTATGAATATTTCACAGAACAAAGAAGCATAATATCAGATGAACAAACGTGAAAAGCAATAAGAAGTAATAGTGTCAAAGTTATTTCGGAGAATATTAAAGAAGAATAGTGAAAAGTAAATATAGAACATAAAGTTACGTGAAAGTGAAAAGTTATATAAAAATAAAAAATACCAGAATGACGACTTTGTCTTCACATCCAAATTACGGTTTCCATCTAAGCCAGGCTTTAGATGTACCTACTCCAGGCGATTATGCTCCACAAAATAATCTCAGTCCCACCGATATGGATATAAAGCGTGTAATGCATTTTTCGCAAACTGGTAGCTTAGCTGCTATTTCTGCAGCGATGGGCGGCTCTCCCGTTGGCGGTCATGCAGCCAGCAACGGTAACTCCATCATGGGTACAGCCAGTATGGGTCATATGGGTAGTGGAAGTGGCAGTCTTGGTGGCAATATGAACAGTGGCTTACATCATTTAGCTAGTGGCAATCATCATATGCAAACTGCCGTCGGACATCAGACACTCTCGCCCAACTCCTCAATCGGTTCTGCTGGCAGTATTGGAAGTCAAAGTTCAATTGGTGCTTTAGGTCATGGTCAGGGGCTCAATGGCAGCGGCAATAATGGTGGTGGCAGTATCCACCATCATCCTACATCGCCGGGTCAGGAAGGTCACATTAAACGACCAATGAATGCTTTTATGGTATGGTCTCGTCTACAGCGTCGTCAAATCGCAAAGGACAATCCAAAAATGCACAACTCAGAGATTTCTAAACGTCTTGGTGCTGAATGGAAACTGCTAGCTGAATCTGAGAAACGTCCCTTTATCGACGAAGCCAAGCGTTTACGCGCCTTACACATGAAAGAGCATCCCGATTACAAATATCGCCCACGACGTAAGCCAAAGAATCCCCTCGCTGGTGGACCACAAGGCCTACAAATGCAAGCCGCACAAGGTCAGCATAAATTGGGTGGTGGTACAGGCGGAGCTGGTTCTGGTGCCTATAATCCTTTCCATCAATTACCACCATATTTCGCGCCTTCACATCATCTTGACCAGCCGTACCCAGTACCGTATTTCGGTGGATTTGATCCCTTGGCGCTTTCCAAATTGCATCAAACACAGGCTGCAGCCGCCGCAGCTGCTACAAATCAAACTCACAATGTACTGGAGGCTCAAAAAGCTCCTCAGTTGCCACCAACGACATTAAGCAGTTTTTATTCCGGCATCTATTCAGGCATATCAGCGCCTTCCTTATATGCCGCCCACTCGGCAAATGCAGCTGCGGGGCTCTACAATTCATCGTCGACATCATCGCCAGGCTCTTCACCCGGTACAATCACACCCAACGGCATGGAATCATCAGTGTCATCGGCGATGGACAATGCGCTGAGGCGACCGGTGCCGGTGCTGTATTAAAAAATAAGCAAAAATTTTAGTAGTTTTTAATGTAGAAAGTACAATTGGCGTTCAATGCGCTTTGTTAAATTTTTTATTAAGAACCAATACCTCGAGAGGCCCCGGAGTTATTATATGTATGTGTATAGATATATAGACGCACTGGGTAATATACCAAAATGTATTTATTAACAATATAATGTATTGGAAGTAGACACAGATTCCTTTACCAAGTTATCATGTGATTTAAGTTATAGCTAAAATTAAATGTCTTATTTTAATTTAGATTCTCGTTTTTGAAATATGTATGTATGTAGAAAATATTTGGCTGGTTGGCCGAAGTACTGATTATTTCGCCAATTATTCGTAAACATTCCAAAATGTTAATAATGCAAGAGTGTTTTAGGCACAAATCACAATTTAAATTAATTTATTTTAAAGGCTTGAGTATATGATTTCTGCTTTATTATTGATTTAAGTATCACTTGTATACGATAAATCGTCACATTTGTTATTGTTTTTAGCTCTGTTTCTCTCACTATTTTATAAAAATAAATCATTTTAATTTTGCATTGAAATCTTATACTACATTTTTGTGGTTTTCATACATTGGAGATAGTTTTACGATATAATTAGTCTTATGTATAAAGAAATTGTAAATATTAATTGAAAATAAAATTTTGATTGACTTGACTAAAAAATACGACTTTTTTAAAAGTGGATGTGGCCCCGCAGCTTACTAGTTTCAATGTAAGTACATATATGTATATAAAAAACCACTTAAGCTAAATTACCCAAACTTTGCACATCCTAACGGAGTGTCAAAATCTCTCAACTCAGAAGATAATTGTTCCACATATAACGGTTATGTTGGAAACTATTAAAAGTGTCATAATTCACTAAATATTGCAGTAACTACTACACCACTTTCAAGCAAAGTTTATGCATAATGCTATATACAAGTATAACCGCACTTAACCTGTTATATACCTGTCTGTATTTTCACAGTATACAAATCAAACATACGTGGGTAGCCTTTCAAATATATTTGGGGATTTTGTAACACTGGTGTTGCAATCTGGCAACTCACAACTTTGGCATTTTTAGGCTATTTGGTTTGTTTACAGTAATTTAAAATATTCATCTCGGCCGAAAAATCAAATTAAGTCGCAAACATTTTCGCGTAATTATTTTTTACAACTTTCTTCATGAATTATATAATATAAGCAACAGTGAATCGATGAGCTTAATTAAATTTTTAACGATGTGGCTCCATCAAGCGCCAGTGTTTTTCGATGGTATGGTGAATTCAATCAAGGATCACTCCAAGACGAAATTCGTGAATGTCGTTAGTTGTTGTTCCGGAAACTATTAATGCGGAAACTGATATCACCGTAAGATTAAGACTACTATAGGCATTAGTGGGATCAGCAAAATTTAATAATGCATGATCGTTTTGAAAAATGTGTTCCCGTTGTTGGAACCAATGTCAAAACAGACTCGTGCACATTGATAGAAAATACGGTAACAATGGTTCGAAACACGTCTATCTCATCGTGATGGTTGATTGATCATCGATTTACGCGTATGAGCCTGAATGTAAACATCAGTCGATTGTAAGAGTGTTTCCCGAAGAGTCCAATTCAACAAAAGTTGTTCGCGTATGAATCATTTTCAAGCATCATTTTCAAGCAACCATACCTATGTATTGCACAACGCAGAGCAGTAATTTCTGAGTGGTACATAACTATTTGTTTGACAGTTGTCTTTCAAGAAATCAGGAAAACCAACCGCTGAAGATGGATCACTATTCACCATGACAATGCGAGCTATAACACGTCGACTGCATTTTTGAGCACTGAAATGAAATCGATTTCATTAGTCATCATTCTAACTTGGCTTCGAATGACTCCTCTTTATTCCCGTACATTAAGATAAATCAAGAAGTCGATGTTTTTCGACTCCTGAAGGAACATGTTTTTTGGAAAAGGATCAGAGTGGCGACAGTTGATTCAAACTCATGCAAAAGTGAATAGTATTAATGGAGAATATTTTAAAGAGCAATTAAGCGATTTTAATCATTTATTCATGATTAATATTTATTCCGGTTCTCTCATCTCGAAAATACAAAGAAAACATTATATAGCACGGTTTTCATCTTGGATTTGAATTTAAAGAGTTTGGTTTTGACGCCCATATATGTTATTGTTCCGCTTTATTTATTGATTAGCGATGTCCACGAATATCCCATCTTTTGGGGTAATTTTACTACCAAGGTAGCAGAACTCCGTTTTTCTGTTAAGCTCTTATCCATATATAGTGAAATTAGTTGAGTAACCGCCTGCGCTATTTGATATAAATTCAGTTTTATATACATATAATAAGCAATATATTTATTTTAAGCCGATATTGTGCTAGAGCGAAAACTCGTCTTCTGAAGCTTTCCAAGGCTTTAATTCTTTAAATATTAATAATTCTAAACATTAAATTGCAACCAATCAAGGTGAGATCAGGGTTTCCAAATCCCTTCAAATTTGGAACTCCTGCCGAAAAATTGGATTTAGGATCACATATGGTCTATTGACTCTACTTGCTGATACTACTACTTGGGGATTACGGACGTAATCAAAACTAATTCAGCGAAAGCTCTAGAAGTTATCCTCGACATCTGGTCATTATACATTTAATTCAGTTATGAAACAATGCTCACGGCCAGCCAGATCATGATTTTAGGCCACCGGGGCCAGGCGAGGCGTCACTATGGACAGATTATTTTACTCGACCTTGTTAATGAACTCGGGTTAAGCTGGCAATGCGACCGATAAAAGGAAACCCACGAGGAACTGAAAACATATTTATTCCCCAGTAGAGAAGGTAGGACAAATGGTTCTGTGATCGACAGCTTCAACGGCGAAATCTACATATTCATTGACGGATCAATGGGTGGAACAGGAACAGGAGCAGGCTTCTTCTATAGTAATCCATACACAGAATGCAACTTCAAACTAAATAATTAGAATTCGGCTTATGTTCTAACCAGCAAGTCCTTAAAGATTTAGGTTGATAGTCAAGCGCCAATTAGGGCCATCCTAGCGCCAATACTAAGTCTTCTTACCTTAGGTTATGCAAGCAGGCAATTAATAGACTTTCAGTAAGTCATACTGGAATTGAAAGAAAAAAAGTCAGCCGTCGGGAGGGCCAGCTGGAGACAAAATTCCCTTAAGCTGCCCCAGACCATTTAGCTCCTTCAGGGATTGTTTGACGTGATGGACCCTAGAGGAACACCTTAGGCTCTAGAGCACAAGCAACAAAGGGCTTACTACCAAGTTACTTTGGGGTAGTGTTGATAGTGGAACGACTCAAACGCTCCTACTTCTAGAAAAATGCAACATTGTAGGGGTAATCACAGGGCATCTAATAAGATTCCACCTCAAGAAAATGGGAAAATTGGGTTCGGTGAAATGCAGGGTATGCGACATATCCTATAGTGCGGCCGCTTGCGGTCCAGCGCTTATGCACCTCCCTTTTCAAAAAAGGTGAAGTCGATGATATTGCAGAGCACTTAAAAACTACCATTAAATGTTAAATCATCTAGCAAGTTGGTCACGTTCAAATGTTATTATGGAACGGTTTTTGTCTTTAATGGGGTGTTAGCACTTCCATATTTTCATGTGAGCACACGGCTTAGTTTACACCTTTCAGGGAGGTTATTCTTCCGGGCATTCAAGTCAGCTTGACACGCTATGCTGAACGTCCGGTTTCGTTCATCAGAGCGATTTGCCCTTTCACGTTTCTCCGCAGAGATTTGTAAACAGCATTTTTGCAGTAATCCGTTTTGGTTGAAAATATGTGGGATCAGTTCAATAGCTTCTACCTTTTTTGCTCTATGCAAATGACAGACATTTGTACACGACGTTGATATCAATTTGTATAAAAATTGGCAAAACTAGGGGTATTATACGTAGAAAGTACTTCCGCCACTAAGCTACCGCCGACATCGTTCTCAGGATCATTGCACTCTCTGTGCCTCCTCATCGTGAGAAATTTACAATCCTTGAGAAGAGATAATGTTCAATATGTGTAATATTTTATTGAAATTAAGTTGATATTTTTTCCTAAATATGTATATTGTACTTTATGGATAAAAATGTATCGAACAGGCCTCAAAAATGAAGATAAGCGATTCTCTTTCTTATAAGTTTAATATAAGTTTATAAAATTCCAAATAAGAATGTAATAAACTAATCGTGGATACAACGCCAGATGTTGCTCATGTCACTTTACTGGATGTTGATAGAAACTGTTGAGAAATTTCTAGAACTTTAACGGAATACTGGTCGTAATGTTATTGAAAATATTTATTTAGAGGTTCATTACCTGTTGTGAGCAATCATATGATAACGCAAGCAATATGTGAGGTTTGTACACAGGTGTACTGTCAAAAATGAAAATGATTAATTCATTAGCAGAATATGTTGTCTTGCTGAACTTAGTACCAAGTTGTACAGCTACTATCAAGAACTTTATAATTCCTCAATATTAATACATCGTTGGAAAATATTAGGTCAGCGTACAAGTTTAATACCTAAAAGTCTTCATCAAACTCAGTGGACTGCTCGACTGATGCGGGTTATGCGTTAGGAAAAGAGGGGACTGGAATAATTAATGCCCCGCTAATTTATTGCTCAAAATTATTCATAATGAAAAACCAACTACTAGATTCTGATCATTGTGTGGAATGTTATTTTAGATCTTTTTAATGCTACAAGTACTTTTATGGTCAATCTGCGATACAAATCTTTGATTCTTTGAAATTATCTTTGCAAGTTCTGAGAGACAAACAATTTCCTGAATATGAACAAAGTGCCATTGTACTGTGTGGAGATCAAGTTTATTACCATTAGGGTACAGGGCGCAAGAAAACCCCAAAATATTCGAACAGATCACGAAAGCTTTTAAATCAATGTGTAGTACTGAATATTAGATACTTTGAGCGCACAATTGGCTTGGCGTAAAAATATTTATTTTATGACAATTTATCTGAAATAGGCTCGAATGATTTTTTTGAGGTTAGGATTTTCATGCATTAGTATTTGACAGATCACGTGGGATTTCAGACATGGTGTCAAAGAGAAAGATGCTCAGTATGCTTTGACATTTCATCATGAATAGACTTACTAACGAGCAACGCTTGCAAATCATTGAATTTTATTACCAAAATCAGTATTCGGTTCGAAATGTGTTTTATCGACAAATTTTGTTCAGCGATGAGGCTCATTTCTGGTTGAATGGCTACGTAAATAAGCAAAATTGCCGCATTTGGGGTGAAGAGCAACCAGAAGCCGTTCAAGAACTGCCCATGCATCCCGAAAAATGCACTGTTTGGTGTGGTTTGTACGCTGGTGGAATCATTGGACCGTATTTTTTCAAAGATGCTGTTGGACGCAACGTTACGGTGAATGGCGATCGCTATCGTTCGATGCTAACAAACTTTTTGTTGCCAAAAATGGAAGAACTGAACTTGGTTGACATGTGGTTTCAACAAGATGGCGCTACATGCCACACAGCTCGCGATTCTATGGCCATTTTGAGGGAAAACTTCGGACAACAATTCATCTCAAGAAATGGACCCGTAAGTTGGCCACCAAGATCATGCGATTTAACGCCTTTAGACTATTTTTTGTGGGGCTACGTCAAGTCTAAAGTCTACAGAAATAAGCCAGCAACTATTCCAGCTTTGGAAGACAACATTTCCGAAGAAATTCGGGCTATTCCGGCCGAAATGCTCGAAAAAGTTGCCCAAAATTGGACTTTCCGAATGGACCACCTAAGACGCAGCCGCGGTCAACATTTAAATGAAATTATCTTCAAAAAGTAAATGTCATGAACCAATCTAACGTTTCAAATAAAGAACCGATGAGATTTTGCAAATTTTATGCGTTTTTTTTTTAAAAAAAGTTATCAAGCTCTTAAAAAATCACCCTTTATTAAAGATCTTGCAAATAACTTAGTCGAGAAGTATCCAGACTTAAAATATTCGAATTTGAACAAACAAATGTAGACATTATTCTACGTATGTTGTTGTTCTCACAACGAATTGTTCAAGAGGAAGTTTGAATCATGAAAAGGGTCTGAAAAGGGTCAAAACCTATTTACGCTCAAGTATGGACTCAGATAGGCTAAATGTTTTGGCAATACTGTCTATTGAAGCTCAACTAGTTCAAGAAATAAAATACAATGACTTTGTTGACATTTTTGCATGGAAAAGCCAGGAAAAATGCATTTACAAATTGAACAATACATTTATGTACATACATTTTGCAAATAATTGTATTGTTATTAAACAATGATCATAATAAAATTTATAATAAAAAAATGTATAATTATATATTTTAATACAAATTGTACATATGGAAGTTTGCTGATCAAACAGGACAGCGTAGTTGTCCGAGTCTAGGACTGCAGTGTGCCCAAATTATATGGCGACATAATATTCTGAAAAATATTTTACTATTTTTATACGTACTTCTGTCCATTATACCATTGATATGATGAATTGGTTCTATTCCATGACCTGAAAAACAGTCCCACTCAAAGCAGTGTTTTACCGTGCTGTGTATTACATGGATCGAGGCGTTGCCGTTTTGGCCTTCGCACCAGCTCCAACACGTTGAATCTTTCATATTGTATTTTGATTCGTCGGAAAAAAGTACTGTTCGCCATTTTGTAGTATCGTTGCAAATTCCAGTCTGGCGGGACGGGACCTGTTCTTTAAAGAAATATCTCTTGAACCACTTAAGTTAAAATATCCAAATTTGCTCAGGACCAATCGTTTAAGCACCCCTATGGCACAATAAAAATTGATGATAAGGTAAAATAAAAATAAATAAATACTCCAGAAGATTTAAATTTTATACCCAGGATGATGCAAGAGCACTTTATAAGAATCGGGGTCAAGAAGGAACAATGAGCATAGCATTAGTAGACTTTCTTTAATTGGATCACTAGAAACATTACAAACAAAAAGTTTTGGTTTTGGGTAATCAGTCTGAAAAAAACATAAATATCTTATAATTTCAGCTATCGTTAGAACTATGGTAAGAGAAATATCACTTCGAAATAGAGCTGGATGATATAAATATTTAGTTTTATTTATAATATATATATTTTATATTTTCTTCATAATAATCGACTTTATATATATCTAAAATCATTATATCATCTTTGTTTAAAACTATTTTTTATTTGCAGGAAAACTTGAAGAATTCGTGCGTTTTTGTTTTGACACAAAATTACGAGTCTTGGCGTCTTCAATATCTTCGGTGTTTTGCACAGAAATTCACCGATTTTATAGTATATAGCATATTATGCTTAAGTATATCATAAAATATTCTCAATTTAAATTTCAATTTTTTTTCAATATTAATATTTGAGCTTTTAACATATTTGTACAAGAAGAGCAATATAGAGATGCTTATACTCGTATGAAGAAATATTCATTTGTGCAGTTCAGTACCCCTTAGTACAGATATATACATAAATTAGCGATTTTTTTTAATTTTTAAAAATATAGTCCTTTATTTTTCATTTAGAGAACTTAAAAATTATTTTATAAGATTTTGTGGGTTTCCATTCCAATATGAAAGCTGAATAATAAATAGCTGCTAAATAAATATTACTTAAAATTATTATTTACCCTCATAAAATGTACTAAGCACACTAGCATACATACATATATTATTTCTATTTTTAAATATAATAAATATTTTGCTGTTTTCTCAGCAAAACCTAATGACATGACGTAAAACATATTGAAAAGAATACTCCGATATAACGTATTACACTAAATATTAATCAGATTTCCACCTTTCCTTATAATAGATTTATATGTTACACATATGTCTGAAAGTATATATGTATGTATGTATGTTTGTATATGTATTAGCTTTGAGGCGATAAATATTGTAAGACAAATGTTTTTATTTTATTTATCTGTCATTTATTTGATTTCCAAATTTATGTGGCAAACAATGCAAGCAAAGCTGTTCAGTATGTACTCGAATATATGTAAATAACGGAGTTGAAAACATTTTGATTGTCTGGAATTACCGAAACGTGTATAAATATTGTATTTGGAACAAAATATAATAAATTCATTAACGTCACGTTATACGTCATTTCTAAGCAAATACATGTGTAACATAACAAATAGTAATGTAACATACTATGACCCAACTGTGTCTCGGACACTGTCCCCGAAATTCGTGCTGAAAGTTCTGTGCAAATATGTACATATCTTTAAAAACTTGATATACAAGGATTCGGCGCTTTGTTTTTAGCCGACAAAAAAATGTCGAGATTGAGATTCCAAATATAGCCAGGTCTTTCTCCACCTGGTCTTTTCTCTGCTTCCTCCGGCGCTTACTGTGTGGAATACTCTCATTCACTGGACCTGGATTGTTTTCATTCATTCGGATGACATGATCTAGCCAGGGTAGCCGCGGTTTCTTCATTCGCTGAACTGTGTCAAATGCAAACATTCAAATTCGCAAACACAATGATAAGGATTGGCTAATTGTGAACGAAATTAGAGGATAACCACGTCACCTTCCCACATAACAAACTATTGAATTCCACCTGATTCTTTCACTTTAACAGAATAAAACTTTGAACAGTTTAATATAATATAAAGTTTTATCAACACTTGAAGTTGTTTCTCCGGTTTTGATGCCTGCAAGTTGCAATAATATGATATTCGGTTACACCAGAACTTAGCCCTTCCTTACTTGTAATTACTTATTTCTTTTATATTAAATTTTTGGTATTTTATATTAAAGTAGAACCATAAAGAAAATGGAGGAAAGTTGTAAAAGCCACAAATCCCCTCCTTTCTTTTAAAACATACTTTTGCTACAAATGAATAATAATTGCGTACTTAATGCAAATTACCGATTACTGCGAAAAAAATTGTAAAAAAATGAACACTTCACCAAGTAATTTGGCTTTAGCTGGGATTTGAATCTTGTCCTCGTTAGTTCAAATCTACCTGCTTTACCTGCGGTTAATGTTTTGTTTAGTTAATTACCGCTTTAAAGAGAAAAAGATCGCTTTCATTTAGATGAGTAAATTTTTTAAGGCGGTGCCGCACTTTCATAGGCGGTCAATAACCGAAGGATTTTTAAAGATAAGTTGTCAATGTTTTCGTAGTGACGGTCAATTGTTTTAATCCGCGAAGTAGGCGTTGTGTTTGAGATATTTAAATAGAAACAAAAAGTGTTTTGTGTGAACCAAACTATTTGAATGAAAATGTCACAAGGTCGGAGGGATTAGGTTAAATCTTCAGAAAATTTTACATACGATTTCCCCATTGTTGCCAAATGTTTTTAGCAATATGTCAATATGAAAACTTCAGATGAATTCTAAGTATGTATGTATGTACATACTATATATTCGCTATATTCTATAGCCTTTGGATATTGCCGCGTCTGAGGAACGTGTGCAAAATTTGAGTAAATATATCAAAAACTGGGAAGGACTAGTTCAAGCTGTAAAAGAGACGGAGGTCGGATCGAGTGACCTCGCCACGGTTCTCGTTTATAGTAGATGCACATTTTATATGGTCTCCGACGTTTCTTTCTTGAAGGCATAGTGACAAACTTAATATACCCTGTTTGGGATATAAACATTTTTGGTATTGTAGAGGAGCGGCATAAAATTAAATTATTAACAATTAGGGAAGAGTCCGGGTGTAACTGAATATTTAATAGTCTCGTAATTTGCAAGGATCCAAGACGGCAAAATACCAGGTTGGCGAACTTTGATTTCAAAAATATAAATTTTAAATTCATTATTCGACGAATGCCTAAAAGGATTGCAATCATATTTGATGTATAAGTTAAATAATACTCTGCTTTTTAGCCAGTGAGTAGTTCTTTTTTTCACTTTTGATATAAAGATTATCTTTTCCTCCATGGTTAAGGGATATACGCCAGCGCCAGGCTATCTCTCATCAGATGAATAAGGTAGAACAGTATAACCTGCTCTCCTTGTTGCAGAAGTGCTGAAAAAATACCGTCTGCTCCCAGGGACTTGAATTTAGAGGACAAGGCTGTAGCCCATCTGACTGAGTCCGCAGTAAACAGTTTCCTTGCGACTACCCAATCTAGGAGAGACGGCTTATGTTCGCGAACCTCATTTATTTATCTAAGTTCATTGTTATATTCTGCTTTCGGTCTGAGATATTCATCTTAAAATCAACCTAATTTACTCATTTCATATATACTTATGTACTATATAAACTCAACGAAGGAATACACGCAATACAATATTAGCGATGGGAATCGTGACCCCGTCTCGACCGGTATCATTCAAAATCGATGTCTCACAATTTGGTTTATATTTAAGAAAAATTAAACTTTATGATTTCACATAAAAAGAGAGACATACAGGTAACTTCCAACTTCGATATACATATATATTAGGTTGTCAAAAAAAGTCTTGCGGTATTTTCGCTAGTTGGCGCTGAAAGCGCGTAGTTCTAGTTTTATTCGTCGCATCGGGTCATGCTATACCTTTTTGGAAAGCTCATTTCACGCGCTAACACTTGTTTGATTGATTGTTATTTCTTTTAAGTCGTTCGTGAGTTATAGCGTCGCAAACATGGAGCAAAATAAAGAGAAAATACGGCATATTTTACAGTACTACTACGATAAAGGCAAAAATGCATCTCAAGCCGCCAATAAAATTTGTGCAGTTTATGGACCCGATACAGTTTCCATTTCCACCGCACAACGATGGTTTCAACGTTTTCGTTCTGGTGTAGAGGTGGTCGAAGATGCGCCACGCTCCGGAAGGCCTGTCGTCGAAAATTGCGATAAAATCGCTGAATTGGTCGAAAGAGACCGGCATAGTAGCAGCCGTAGCATCGGTCAAGAGCTGGGCATGAGTCATCAAAAATTCATTTCAATTTCAATAAAAAAAAAATTCAATAAAAATACCGCAAGACTTTTTTGACAACCCAATATCTATGTCCAGTGAGAATTTCATGACATTTGATTGATTGGAAGTGAAGTTATTGCGTTTTAAGTGTCAGTATGTTTGTGTTATCGGTGCGAAAATGAACTTCGAACAAAGAGCCAACATTAAATTTTTACGTTTTCAAAGTGGCCGTGAGGACATAAATGACGATCAACATGTGGGCCAATCAAAATCCGTGAACACCGTAAATTCCATCGAAACTGTGCGTGAATTCATCAAAAATCAGCCGAAATTCATAGAAAGAAAATCTCCAAAACATCGATTTATCGCATATTGATCGATAATTTGGGCTTAGGAAAGGTGTGTGAACGGTTTGTTCCACACAAATTGACTGACGACCAAAAATTGCTCAGAATCCAACATTCGAAGCACGATTATTCGACCAAAAACACATTTTAACCATTAACCACTCCCCGTATTCACCTGATATGGCACCGTGCGATTTCTTCCTTTATGGAAAAATGCATTTGTCCATGAAAAAAACGCGTTTGCAAACGTAGAGGCCATTCAAAAGGCCTGGACCGGCATACTGGCGGCCATGCGCTAAGACGCTCATTTGACATGCTTTTGGACCGTGCAAAAAGCTGTATTGGAGCAGAAGGAGACTATTGGGAATAAAATAAATTGATTTTGTCGAAAAAACCATTTGTTCTATTTTTTTTTAAATCCTGTTGACTTTGGAACCCACCTTGTATTACACAAGATGCCATGCACATGAACATTTATTCCGATATCTCCATTGGTTCTTTATTTATAAACTGTATAGAATATAAAATTTTAATCTTCTTCTTCTTAATTGGCATAGTAGCGTAAAATATTCACTTACTAAAAGTTCTAAGACTTTAATACTTATTTTATGTAGTAGTTGTTCCGATATATTGGATTAAAAATAAGTGGATCGTACTGTGTATTTTCAAATTACGCAGGAAGTAAGGTTACCCTATATTCGCGAAGAAATGCCGCTACTTTGAGTCCTTCAACAAGAAAATGACCCAAAGCACACAAGCAAGTTGGCTCAGCAGTTAGTAGTTATAGAAAAATAGGACTAAAGCCATGGAGTGGCCTGCTTAGTCTCCAGACCTCAACCAAATTTGTGTTATGACGCAAAGGAGGCCGATGCTAATCCAAGCAATAATATTCAATTTTGGGAAACTATTGAGCGTGCGTGGAAATCAATAGCAAACGAACGATGTGAAAAACTCATTGCTTCAATACATCGGCGAAGTACCACAGTTATAGCCAACAAAGAGCCCGCTACTAAATATTACTTAATTCTCATACAATTTGGCTATGAAAATCTTTAAGATTTTAATTAGTATCATATACTTTTCATTTCTTCATCTCAATTATAACTATTATTGTTTTGAGCGTGTATGTATGCAAATCCTTTCAAAATAAATTTTAAGTAATACTAAAATGAATTAATTTCTTAAGAGATCGTATCAGTGTGACATCTTCGAAAAATCGATTGTTGCATTCGGATAGTATACACTGTAATAAACATTCTTTTTTGTTACGTGTAATTTCATTAATTTATTTAACTATTATACACCCAATAAATAAGCATAAAACAAATCATTTTGTATTCGCCATGATAGAATTTATTTATAAAAAAACCGGAACGATTAGTTAATTTCAACATTTACAAAAAATCGGGGAAATCAGTGATTTATGGTTATGGTTACCTTTATTTTAAATTGTAACAATATACAAATGTTTAACAGAAAGAACAGAGAAATATTGAAAGTATTAAAAGAAACTACTTTTTCGAAAAGCACCAAACCTTAAGTACGTCATCACTAGAACTGGTACATATTGTATAGAGCATTGGTTTTTCCAGTTTTCACATTTTTAACACTAATTGAAAAATTGTCTTGACCTTTGTGTCGACTACGATCATCTTTTATTCAATTCACAGAGTAGGCGTTCTGTTTGATGTGTTTTGAATAGATAAAAAGAAAATTGTTTTTGGGAAAGGATCGCAGACTATCACTTTGTCAGCTTCTCGACGGTTCAAGGTCATGCGGTATTGCCTATAAAGGTTTAGCTTATGTATTAAATTTGTTGGGTATTTACTTTTAGGTATTCAGTTTAGAGATTTATGCAGCACTGATTTGACATTCATCCATACGAAAATGATTTTACAGTGGGTCACAAAGTCAAAAATTTAAATAATTAGAGGAAGACGATAGCTGAAAAACTAATGAAAACCACTCTTTTTACTATATTCTCTCTTAAACAGTATATTTTTGGTGTTATTTATGATTATTGAAAATTATTAATTATAACGTTTTCTGCATTTTTTTTAACAATTACTAGCGCCTTTTGTTTTTAAATTTTTGATATATTGTATAATTAATAAAAGTACCAAGCGACAATCTTTGCTAAATTGTATATGGTTTCGATTCTGTCGGAAGCCTGGTATGTTCGAAGTACATTAAGTCCCGTTTCTCTCATTCAGTTGGTAAATCAAGTGTGTATATTGTTGTTGTTGGGGTCGTCCTGTTCCGCTGGAGTTTTATCAAAAGGAAATATACGTTGAGAATCAACCTCTACATCTGAATTAGCTTAAGAATTTCAGGATAATTAGTAAAACAAAACTCATTTCAAATTCTTCAGTTGCTGATATAAAGAGCAGCATCTTTCGAAAGATCGGTTTCTTATCATATCTAACGAAAGAGTCTACCCTATTATTGAGGGACTTACTTTACCAGTAATTTAGTTTTTATGTGTACGATGACTCAAGGTGATAGGTTTTTACTGAGTTACGTACAGGTGACTACTAAGTAGAATATCGTGAGAAAAGTATTGTATTAAGATGCCCAAGATAGCTTAGACAATCGGTATACGAAAACATCGCGTATGTCTTGAAATTGGCCATGCGAAAGCCGTGGGTATCGTATTTTTATTTCAGATAACAAGCGCAACCGTGAGGAGAGCAATGCGACGGAGGTTCTATGTCACAGACACCAAGAATGACTTGAAACAGTGGACTTCAGCTAACGAGCCGAGAAAAGTTCTACGTCGACTATCAGGAGAAGGGCTTCACTATGCCAAACTATTGAATCGATGTTAGGCCAAAATATGGCGAAGAAAGAAATGTCTTTCATGAAAACTTTTTATTATGCGATTCTTACACCATTTAATTTTTAACTTAAATTTATTTAAATATATATATATATAAATTGATTGCTATACTTTTAGTCCTGGCATAAGTTTTTATACATGTTCAAGCTATTTTAAAAATGAAACTATCATACATTTTTTAAAAATGTTAATTGAAATTAAATAATTTGCTTTCACACAAGCCCTCAAACCATCCGGCCATGGTAGCAGTGGCAAAATAGCAGCACGTGCACTTTCTGTTGATATTGACGACTGCTCGAACCAAATCTTTTTTTAAGGAGGTATTCGACAGGCCATGTTCTCCAAATCTGACTAAAACTATAGTCCAATGGATTAAAATCTGGACTTCCAAACGGCCAGTCATCAGTAGCTATGAAGCCAGGAATAGTGATTTTAAGCCACCGCTTGAGGGTTTTTGTCATTTTGTGCTGGAGCAGAATATTCCTGGAAGATCCAATGCTCTCCATCGAAGATAGTATTGCTTAACTGATTTACCATGCCTACTATATCATCCTGCTTGTACACATTTGCAACATTATACAGAGCTACAACGCCTTTAGAGGAGAGTACCTACCAAACCTTTATAAATACTATCTGGATGATCACCAAGTTGACATATACATATACGTATATGTATGTGTGTACATCTCTTATGAAAACTTTGGGAAAGTTAACCATTTCGGCTGTTTGTTTCCAGAACATATTTGAAATATTTATTTAATTACTGAGATTGTACTAACCATATGGTAAACTTAAATCTGTTGAACGCTGCTTCTCAATATTTTAGATGAATTGAAAATGTGGTTTACGAAATCTTTTACTATTGTGTTTTATCAGATTTGATATATAGTAGGGGTATTCTCTTGCTCTTGCAAGATTGCAGATTGCAAAAATACTACACCGAAATATACAAGGGCACGAGAGCACCCATGGCAAAATCTAGTGATATATGAGCGACTTGTGCATGGCTATTGTGAATTGGCGCACCTTCTGCATACATTTTTAACAAAAAAAACTGTAACAAAACTTTATAATTTAAATAGAAATTATAAAATCTAATTAAAATTTATCTTTCTCAACAATTTAACGCCGTAATATGTCTTTATGTAAAATGGCAACTACAACAGGGTTGCAATTTTATTTTTGCGTGACATTGCACGCTAATATACACGGGTTTTGGTCTGACATATTTCACAGCCCTTGCAAATATTTTTCTGCGTGTGTTTGTTGTTGTGCCGTTGTAAATTTGCAATGCTTGCACCGTGCACCGGGTTTTGCAAGAGCAAGAGAATACCCCTGGTATGTAAAGTGATTAATTAATGACTGTAAATGTAACGGAGCAATAATTCGCATTCTTAAACAATGTGAATAAATGTTAAAGTTGGAATGGTTATCCGGGAAGGGGGTACAATTTTTTCAATTTGCATTGAAGCGTGTGCGTTTCGAAGGTTATTAATTAAAAAATGAGCTAACGGTAAGGGCAAATATTACAGCTGAGAAGAAAACCACATCTACCACTTCAACAAACACTGAGCAGCGGACCAGCGCAACAACAATCAAAGCTAACTCGAATCGTTTGTAGCACTCGAACTTTTCTGCACTTCGCTAATGATGGCAGAAATTAAATTACCGTGATTTATGATGCAGCTTAATGCACATACACATGTACATATACATAGACGTATGTATATAATGAAGGGTACAAACATTTGTATGCAAATAATACAAAAGCAAAATTTGTCAAATACAAATGTGCCCAGCGCATGAGGTGAGACAAACGTCTGCCGCCAAGTGCGCTCGCAACGAGCGTCCAAAGTTGTGCGGTATGTCGGGCACAGCGAGCAACTTATGGCAAACGGAGAGGCGACGAAACGACGTGTTTGGCATTAAAATTGTGGAGTTGCCAGGAAACGCGAGTGCCGCAGTGACCTGCAATCAGTGTAGACTTGAGCAGTGGTCGAGATTGCCACTTTGCAACAACACCCTTGCAATGTTAAAAGACATCGACAGCTTTCGGCACTTGTCGACAACAACCGCAATAACGCGGTCTGAAAAGACAGTTGTTTGACGTTCAAGCAGATGAGTAGACAAATTAATTTCTTTTACAGCTTTCGGCACCTTCAATCACTCTATCACTGCATTATACTCTAATTTTGTTATTTGGCTATAGACCATCGCTAGGTCACTAAACTAAACTTAAACTTGTATATTATGCTATATACTCGTATTTGGACCTTATTCAAGTTTCCATAATGGTTAAATGTAATGAGTGTGTGGTGATGTTTCGAAAATTTTATTTATTTATTTTGAAATTTGAAGATGGGATCATATATGCATTGTTGAGAATGATCCAATCTATTAACAGAACATCTTGATCACGCAAGATCATAATCCAATAGCAAACATACTGAGCATAATCCAGTTTAGCGCAGAGTTAATTAATCTCAAAAGTATTAAAATTGTTTAAGTATACCCACGGATTCATCACATGAGATAAATAATCAGCTAAGATATTAGATGTACTTGTATATCATGTTTCTCTTGTAAATCTTATAATCTTTAATTAATCCGCTGTAAGTGAAAAGATCCAAAAAAGAATTTACAATAATTTCATCAATGAGAGGCATATTGCTAATGTTTAGCAGTTGTTGTCTAAATATGTTTCATGACATCCATTGCTAGCAATGAACTGTCATTTTGCAACAATTATTGAAGTCTTAAAAAATGAAATCTCATTTTTTCAAGAAATGTATTAAAAAGAAAGAATTCTTCTTTTTTGATTCTTTACATAAATTTGTTTCGTCCGCATACAAGTTGAAAACGATTCCAGAGCTCAAACATGCGCTATATTAGCTCGAACATACCTATCTGACATCACTTTGAGAATGATTATTTCATGATAGCAAAATATCCACATAAAAACATTCCCGACCTCAGTGACAGTTTGGTAGATGCTTCGCAATGTACATTGCAATGCTTTGAAGACACTCCCTTTATTTGGAAATTCTATTTGGATATCAAACAGTTTCTTTCTTTATTTAAGTCGGTATGGTTTGATTCTCTGTTTGATTCAACTGTTTTCATTGTTAATTAAAGTACGGTTCACGCCAAATCGATACGCTTTCTGGCGGCTACTGTCACATAACTAATCATCGAATGCCATCCGTTTTCACATATGTTTTTGACAATTATGGTACCGTTATCTCATTAATGTTACATTTTTGTGTTGTGATTAATGAAATCCATCTTGGTCCTGTTCTGAAATTACCAAAAACAACAGTATGCAATGTAATGAATATAAAACAACATTAAGCTACGAGAGAGCAAAAAAATCGCCAAAATTTGGTTGCAAAGTCTTAAATTTGAAAAACCAAATATTAAGCTCAATTAAAAATAATCCAGGGATGTCGGATAACGATTGTGCCAAAAGATTTAAAACTAGCAAAAGCAGAAGCGAGATGAACACGCAAAAATGCGTGGTTACTTGCCTACCATGCCACAGAACATCCCAAAAAATCGGAGAAAAATGATTGTGTGGCAAAATCTCACGCTCGTTTGTTATATATAACAAAGTGCTGAACAAATGTAAACGGTCTATAGTTATAGACGACGAAACTTGCATTAAACTGGGTTTTAAACTGCTCCCTGGTCCAAACTACTGTAATATTCGTCATAAAGAGGCAAAATTTAATAAAATATGCGCAAACTTGCGGAAAGGCAATGGTATGGTGAGTTATTTGTAACTATGGCCTAAGTGCCGGGCTTTCGTCACATCGTTAACAATGACGTCCGATTTATGCTTGAAAGAATGCTTGCAAACACGCTTATTGCCAATCATTCAGCACCATCAGACGTTATTAAATTTTTGGCACAGCGATGTGTAATTTTACATTTGATATTATCTGAAAGGTGAATGTAATATGCTTATGTTTGGCTTATTACTTTTAACAAAAAGTAAAAAATTTTAACTTTTACTTATTGAGATTTGTTAACAAATATTCCTACCGACTTTGCGTGAACTATGCTTTATTGTCTATTGACTGTAACTAACACAAAACTAATTTGTTCATCAAAAAACCGCAAAGTGGTCTGGTCCCCTTTTCTAGAAACGCTCTTCCGTGTCGGGTAACAAACATTAAAATATTCAAGTGGCTAATTTGTCAATTGAAAAGTACAGATGTAATTTTAATGTGATAAAACGCAAATCAACGATTTTAAATTATGACAAAATTATGCAAATATGTTTCGAGAATGCAAAATGCATGTAGAAGAACACACCCCCTGATAAAGGATGAGCAAGGATTATGTACGTCTGCTTGTGTGACACAACAGCGCAATGCTGTTGGACAAACACTTCAGGAAGACTCTTTCAGGGACGACGGCGATTGATGAGTTCGTGCAAAGTACTGGCACAACTGCGATGATGATGGCTTATTGCCGGCCATTAATTCATACACCACTGAGCAAATCTGAAAACAACGAAAACAAAAACGACATTGGCAACTGTGGAAAGTATCACGGCGTGCGCCTGAGCACTAGCGTGCGCGTTTGGCACACGCGAGCGTACATATTTTTATGGCGATATCCTGCTGGGCGCATAAACAGGAAACAAATTATATACACTAAAGAAAGGAATTCCGCTTTGAGAGGAAATAAAAGGATCTGTCGCGTAAAATAGACAAAATTTATGAATTGCTATCATCCTCGTGAGCGCAGCATTATGAGCGGGCGCGAAGACCACTATAGCAAGAACAACAACATGAGATAGTACGACGGACACATACGAATGGGCACTAACAATACTATAACATATTGCCTGAGTTGGCCAACGTCATTGCTTAAAACTAACGGCGCAGGCGAAGCGCCCGGAAATCAAGAGCTGTGAACACACATACAAACATACATAGATATACAAATATAAAAGCTGAATGCTGCTTAGCGAAGAGTAAGTGTCAATAAATAAAAATTTTGAGTATAGGGGACAATAACTTGGCAGGACATCATTGTCCTTTCACTCCAGTTCAGTACACATTTTTTCCATGGCATTGCTAGGCCGCAATTAATGCTTTAATTTTGTGAATTTTTGAAATTCTCTTATAATTTATTATTGGTGGCTGTGTGTCGCCACACCCTTTCTTTATTTGGTCGGCCCGCTTTGCGCCAATTACCATGTAAACAGCTGAGATTAGTGTTATGTCGTCTTAGAGATTTTTCTTTGAATTTTCAATGAATGTAATCTCTATTATTTATTATATGCAAGGTTGTTTTTTATTGAGAGTAAGAATGCTTATTATTGGCCAACGCTTTGTAGTCACTTATTTGTGCTGCAAAAGAGGATCAAATTGTACGCTTGGTAGCAGGCAGCAGCGCATTTGCGGATTTGGTTCCAGCGAAGCGTGAAAGTTTTCTTCTTCATCACGCAAGCGAAAAATGGCGTTTAAATGCAGCTTACATCTTTGGCCTTTCGTCAGGTCGCTCTCTACTTTGAAGTTCGGCTGAATATAAGTGGGACAGGAGTGGGGAAATTTAAAAGGGCCACTATTGGCACATTTTATTCATATATATGGATGTCTACCAAATACATTAGGGTGGGTCAATGTATTTGATGTCTACAATGAAAAGGAATGTAGTTTTTTCGCTTCGTACTCTGAAAAATTGGTTGATATACACCTCTGAGAAAGGCTCTCTAGTATGTCACCCTTAATTGCAACGATCCTCCGCCCAACGGATTTCTAACTTTTTCTTATTGCCTGATAGAACAAGTTAAGAAGGGTTAAGTTCGCGTGCAACCGAAGATTTTATACCCTTGCAGCTTGCAGGAATCAAAGTCCCTGAAGTTCTCTCAGGTGATAATTAAATTCAGGAAATAACTAAATTTAGTTTTATTGCTACATATATTCTATTTTGCGGTAGGTAAATTATATTAAAAACATCTGCAAATGAGATACGTGTGATTTGTGATATTAATTCGACCGGAGTCGAATAATATATTGAGTTCATGTGGAAAAAGTCAAGTAAAGGATCGAAGTTCTATATATATGGGTGAGACACATTACATTAATTTGGACATTGCTCAGGTGTACTTGACGACGTATTTTTACCAGTCCACCAATATTTCTTGCGTAGTTTTGAATTTTGTTAATATAAAGACTGATCCATTTCGGGGTTCTCTTCTTTTTTAAAGAAAACATACAGAAACTTAAAGTTTAATGGTGAATGTTTATTATTATTTGAAAGAACATTATTTGGAATATATTTTTTGAAGATTATCTCTTTCAAACATCTGGCGCTGCTAGGTCTCAGGTAGTCCGTCCGTTGAGTCCAACTTTCGTTGATTCGTTCGAGTATTTCAACTGGCAACTGCCAAATGACCCGTGTGATGTTTTGCTTCAAGGTCAGAATCAAAGCGGGATTGTCCGCATAGACTTTAGATTTTACATATTGTATCTTTACAGGAAAAAGTGGTGTGATGTCATACGATCTTAGTGGCCAATCTCCGGTCCAATGGCGACGTCTTGTTGAAACCAAATGTCTCCGAAATTACGAGCTTCAATTTCAGGAATCAAATAGTCGGTCATCATGGTGCAATAACGGTTATGTTCTCACTGGCATCTTTCTGAAGAAATATGGATAGATTCACCGGTCCACAAACCACACCAAACCGTTGTTTTTTTCTGGATGAAATGGCGCTCCCAAATGCGGAAATTTTGCTTGTTTACATACCATAGAACGAAGCGATTTCGCTTGGAAAGTTCGAGCGGCTTTAGTTCCTGAACAAGCTATATTTTGTACGCTTTCAATTTAAGATTTCGGCGTAAAATGCGCCAAATCGTTTCATACGTCAGTCCGAGTTGCTGCGTACGGCGCCAAATCGATTCTCCACGGCCTTTGTATACACTTTCAGCTTCGATATATATGCTATATTTTTTTCACTGCGTGCTGGACGGGTCGAATATAATATATATGGGAGATGGTGTTGCGAATAATACGCTCAATAGGCCAATTATGTTGACCATAAGTTGACCGAAGTGCGTGAAACACATCCTTTACAGAACGTGAACTCTCGTAATAAATTTGAACGACTTGTAAACGTTGCTCAGGCGAAGTCCTTTCATCATGAAAAGACTAACAATACTGAAAAATATAACAAGACAGCTTGACACGACTCGCGCGTGATCTGTCAAGAAAAGGCTATTGAAGACAGTATCTCAATTGGATCACCTGTTACAACTCACACAATGACCGGCTTGACAAAAATCATTATATGAAGTATATGGAAGTTGAGGGTAGTAATATACCCGCCACGATCAGCGTTCAGTTTTTACCCCGGCTCCTATAAAATCATCAGATAATATCCCAGATGTAAAATCTTATGTCTCTGGTGCATTTAGTTCCTTATTTATCGCTCTCTAGGTAGTTTTTCACAGCACCGTTATATGGAGGGTAGACGGGATTATCTTCTGCTTTCATCTATTTTTACAGTGTTGGTAGGGATGCCTAATTGTTTTTTCTGAGCGATTTTGGTTATTGTAGCTTAAATGGTTTAGAATATATGTATGTAAATTAAACCAAAAAGAGGACGTGGCCACGCCCAATTTGCCAACATTTTTAAGCCATAGTAGTCTTTTGCTAATGCGATCTACTGTGCTCAATTGAATTGTTTTATATCTTAATTTACTGATTAGTTATGGCACATTATAGGTTCTTCCTTAACCGCGTTTTGTGGGGTGACGCTCATCTACGCTCAACTCCGCCTTACTTTTTTACCAAGGAATGTAATTGCC
Source organism: Bactrocera dorsalis (assembly GCF_023373825.1). NCBI lineage: Eukaryota > Metazoa > Arthropoda > Insecta > Diptera > Tephritidae > Bactrocera > Bactrocera dorsalis. The sequence continues at coordinate 49,853,857 of NC_064307.1, forward strand.
AGGTTTGTCTATCTCGATTAGTTTTCTGTGATACAAATAACCGTTTGGTAACATGAAGGTATTTGATTCATAGGCAAGAGGTCTTGGCAGTGGCGTAACTATACCGTTCGAGGCCCGTGGCAAATTCATCGAATGGGCCCCCTGCCCTCCCACTTCCCCAATATATAAAGAAGCTGAACCAACAACAATAGTATTTTTTATTTTATAATATTTATTTATACACTTTTATTTGTAAGAGTTAACTAATAAATCACTACGTGAAGTAGGTACATACAAACTTTATAATTATAATTTCTTGATTTGCTAATTATTCACTTTTAATTAAAGGTACCTAATTTAAAGTACATATTGAACTGAAATCACAATTTTATTTTAAGTACACAATTTTAATTATTAAAATTCCTTTCTTCGGACTTTCTGTTCAGCAAAAGTGTTATTGACATCATCAAAGTTCAAATTTCGGGCCATAGAATTTTCGATGGATAGAATAGCCAAATTGCTTAACCTTTCTTGTCCCATAGAATTTCTTAAATAAGTTTTTATCAATTTCAGTTTTGAAAATGATCGCTCGGCACTAGCCGTAGTTACAGGAATGGTGAGAAATAACAGAAATGCAGTGCACACTTCAGGAAAGCTTGAAGATATAAAATGATTCTTTATTATTAATAAGACGACCTTTCTATTTCGTGTTTAAAAGAGGATCGAAAACTGAGAATTTCTTTGGAAAACGACATAGATATATCTTTTTTATATAAATGGACAAATGCTAAAGCCTTTTCCAATAAATCAGTATCATTCAAGTTTTGCAAAGTGGCAGGCTGCAAGACACTAAAATTGGAAACAATTTCAATCATTCCAAGGAAACGCGATCTAAGTTGATTAATGATGATGTCTAATACACGATAGAATACGTTCACTTTAAACAAGCTTTCAGGATCTTGGAGACGTTCATCCTCACAAATTTCATCAAAATGACGTTTCACTTTTCTCTGACGAGTTTTAGGAAATTCAGGGTTTATAGACCATTTAACTGCAATACTATTTGCTTCCGTTATTAAATCTTCAAATTCATGTCGATACTTTTCAAGTTCTTCTAGACAGACTTGCAAACGCTTTGAAGCATTTGAAAGATCGACGGCTTTAGATTGAAGTGCTTTAGAAGCCGCGTCTATGGTTTGTAAGACTTTGCAATGGAAAACCAGCAACATAATAAAATTGTAGTTCTCTACCTTCTTCTTTAGCAAGATAGCTTCATTTCTCTCATCTGATTTGGAATTTGATAAAATGGTTTTTGTTAGCGCTTTTTGAACATCAACAAATCGAACCTTTAAAGCAAACATGGCATCAAAGCGTCCTGCCCATCAAGTTGGATTCATTGTTTTTAATGTTACTGAATTTGATGATATAACGGTTTCTCCTTTTTTGTTGTCAGATATAAAACTAGATAATATATTCCATCGTCTAATACTATGGCCAAAAAAATTATAAATTTGTTGCACAGTTTCGAATAATGTTTGTATTTCTATGACCTCTTTTACTGCATCATTTACTACCAAGTTTAAATTATGAGCAGCACAATGGACATACACTGCATTTGGCTCTATATCTCTTATGAGTTTTTGAATTCCGCCATAAGTACCTTTCATAGTATTAGCTCCATCGTACCCTTGTCCACGGCACTTATTCAGAGAAATACTTTTGCCATTTATGGATTTTATTATCTGCTTGGACATTGCTAAGGCAGTTTGATCCTCATGAAATCTTAAAAATGACTCTTTAATTACGAGAGCCTTTGGAGTTCCATTTTCATCTTTCTCGATTACACAGTAACGGTAAAGTTCACACAATTGATCTGTTTTGGAAATATCTTGAGTAGTATCAAACAAAATGGAATAAAACGGCGCGGTGACTATTTCATTTACCAGGGCATTTTCCACTTTTTGAACCAGAACAGCAATGAGGTCATTTTGTATTTTTGGACTTAAGTATTTAATCTGGTCCTTAGGTTTGCTTAGCAACTCTTGTAAAATAGGTTCGTATTTGGCTAATAACTCAACAATACTCAAAAAATTTCCTTTTGGACCAGAATCGTTGCCATATACCGTTTCTTTATGACCACGAAAAGCTAAATTACAGATTGAAAGTATCAGAGTAACATCAAGAAGTCTAGTGAGTACCTGGCGCCAAAAAAAATTTTCTCTCTTGATAATGGACTCTTGCTCTTCATCTAGTGTTCCATGTAACTGCCACTGTCGATGTACAAGACATGAATGCAAATGTTCTTTCGATGTCTCATGTCTTTCTATGGCTTCCACAATATGTTTCCAATCATCATTGCCTTCCATTCAAATATTTTGTATATTTTTAGACGCCCTATTTGCGAATAACCAACATGGTGCACAATATGCTTTTTGAAGCAATAGAGAATAGGACAGCCATGTACGTTCTAACTTTACGCCAGATTTAGAAACAGTGTAATAATATTTATCTAAGAAAGATCTATTGTTACTATCCCTTAACAAGGGGCCTTTTGGTTTACAGTTGTGGTTGCTCTGAATATAAATATTCACTGTTATCGGGCCCTGCGATATTGCCACTTCTTCTTGTATACTATCTTGATTATTAAAGTACTGACTTATTTTAGGTAACTTTTTATTTTGTTCTTCAGACTCCTTCTTTCGCTTTCTTTTTTCGCTTCCACTCTGATACTTTCTAGAACAAAACCGCAAAAAGTTTGTAATAATACTATAGCTTTTATTTATTGAAAAATCTACTTAATTGCTAACAAATGCCAAAAAAGCGACCGTAAAAATGTTTATAACGAAAGTCCACCGATTGTTCAAAGTTCAATTCAAGTGTCAAATTTTGTAAGTTTTGAAAGAACGATGAACATAGGTACCGAAATAGTTTTGGTGGTTACGAATGTCAAAATAGTGAATTGATTTTGAAATGCGCGATGAGAATCATTATTTTAAATAATAATTTCGTAACTTGTGATTTCAAACTTTACTACCGATACCTACCGACGATGTAAATGATTAATTTTATGGGTAGATTAAAAATTAAAATAATTGTAATAGTATAAATTAATTTAAATATTAGAATAAAATTCTTACCCAGTAGACATTGTCAACCTATTTTCACAATTAACTAATTAAATATATCTTCACTTGCAACAAACAACCAAATCTTACAACAATAAACTGCTAATTGCTTGGTGAGTTCTTGCGTAATACAATAGTGGAGTTTTTCATATATACAAACTCGAATCGGGGATTCCCCAAGCATCAGCAAGTATTACCAACATAAATTTTAAGCAGTGTTGCCGTTTGAGAAAGAAAAAAATACACCAAACTCATTTCAAAATTGCGCTAAATTTTAGCTGTGCATTTTTAATGGCAATAAGAGAAGATGTGCTTTTATGTGAATTTATTTAACCATTATTACATTTATCAAAATCAACTAAATTAAATAACTGAATATCTTTCTGGTCATCATTACGTTCGGGTGCGATTGGTGTGCCTTCACCAGATGCCGTTTCTTTTTTTACAGTTTTAGTCATTTTCTTCAAACCGTGTTCAGGCAACATAAAAGTGTGGCAATTTTTCTTAAGAACTTTCAACTGATGACGTATCATTATAATTGAACTCTGTTAGTAAGATCAGAGACAGTCATAACATAACATTTTAATGTAAAAAAGAGACAAAATATTAAACGCATCAATAACATTGTTGTCGGCGAATACTAAACCCTTTGGGGAATTCCCAGCTCGTTATTTTCCTAACGTTTTACGGCTCTGACAATTAACTTATTGGCTTAAATTTACGATCGTCAATAATTTTTACAATTTTCTACTAGATTCCGAAAAATATTTGTTAGCGCATTGTATTGAGAAAAAAAGCGCTGAAGAGTCTAGAATTGCGCTATCTAGCGCGAAATGCGCTTAAACGGCAACACTGATTTTAATGGCGGCAATATACCTAGTCTCAGCGAGACACCCTGAGACATGCCCAGTGAATATAAATATAAACCAATAAACAAATTTTTGAGGTATGTTTGTCCACACATGTTTCCGAAATTATTACGAGTAATTGGATTTTGACCATTCTTTCTAAAACTGGGTTAAATTTTTTTTTACTAATGCATTGAAAGTTTAATACCTAGGTATATTTTTTTTAGCTATGTATGCAACTAAGAAGGTAACAAATAAATTAAAGACAAAACTTTTTTTTTACTTAAGTAATGTGTATGTGTAATAATAAATGTTGGGAATTGAGATTTCCTCTGACCGGGGGCCCCTTCGGGCTGGGGGCCCGTGGCATTTTGCCGACTTGCCACCCTGTAGTTACGCCACTGGGTTTTGGCATCGAAAGATCGTTGTTTCAACTGCAGATCTAATAAAGTCGGAACTATTATACTTACATATGTATATGTTGGTTTTATAGTACACGCGGCATTTAATGGTTGATCTAAAATCTGCCGATGCACTACAAATAGATATGCATAACAAAAAATTAATTTTGGCACTTGAGTTCGGAAAAAGTTACAAAGGCACCCACTAGAAACGCCGATCTAGTACGTAAATCATGCATTACGTAACTATGCGCGTACTTATGTACTACGCTTAAAGTAAATGATGATGACTAAACAGAAATGCCTTAATTTGGTTTTTGTTCACTAGCATTATTGCTTCATTAAAATGCAATTAATGGAAGTTTCTTTAGTTATCGAAGGGTATTGTTGTTGCTCAGTGGTTGCTTGTTTGTGTGGCTTCTCAAATTATTTACATTGTTCGATTTGTTTAATGCCAAATAAATATGCAAGAACAACAATGTTCATACTTAACAACAAATCAAATAACAAAACAATAGCATATATAGTGTTTAATCTTCTTTCGGAGCGGAGTGAAGGTGTAAGAAATCGATCGCATAAAAAGAGGCAATCAATGCCGATAAATTAGAAAATAATGGCAACCATTGTTTGTTGGTATTGTTTTGTTTATTAGACGAATTAGTGCTTAAAACTTCATTATAGGCATACATATGTGAACATATACAGATGCATTTACAATTTGAATAAAGTAGATGTATACATACAGATGTGTTTAGAGAAATTACAGAACACTCCACTAAAATACATCAGTCAATTAAACATTCCCGGGAATATTCGATCCAGTGATAGAGTTTGCAAATACGTCGTATACCGTTATTTGCTGCTCAAGGAAACTTTCTAGCAATTGAATAGCCCAGTTCAAAACTACTTTGTGTACAGACTGCACATAACCATATATCGGCAGCTAAATTGTTAAATATGCTACATTACCACTTTTCATAAACATGAAGAAAAATTTATTTCGGTTATATCTGATAACTGAAGCTACAAATACATATGTATGTATGTCTAGTATGTCTAGTAAATAAAAATCCATTATTTTTTAATCGATGTACGATAAGCACGTACACGTACAAAGTATTAGAAAAATAGGATTTCGTAAAAACTTCTAAGACAGTTTTGTGATTGCTTGATGCTGTATTGTTTGAGCACGCGACAAACTACGCCATGTTTTTATACCCTCAACACTGGATAAAAATATATGTGGCAATGTCCGTCTGTTCGTCTGTCTGTATATACGCGAACTAGTGCCTCAGTGATTGATATCATCGGTCTCAACACCCGCGCCGTTAGTTCTGCTTTCTCCAGACTGAACAAGGAAGCAACGCAAATGGGTCTGGCAGTGAATGAGGGCAAGACGAAATACCTCCTGTCATCAAACAAACAGTCGTCGCACACGCGATTTGGCTCTCACGTCACTGTTGACAGTCATAACTTTGAAATTGTAGATAATTTCGTCTATTTAGGAACCAGCATTAACACCACCAACAATTTCAGCCTGAAAATGCAACGCAGGATTACTCTTGTCAACAGGTGCTACTTCGGGCTGAGTAGGCAATTGAAAAGTAAAGTCCTCTCTCGGCGAACAAAAGCCAAACTCTATAAGTCGCTCATAATTGCCGTCCTGCTATATGGTGCAGAGGCTTGGACGATGACAACAATCGACGAGTCGACGTTGCGAGTTTTCGAGAGATAGGTTCTGCGAAAGATTTATGGACCTTTGCGCGTTTGCCACGGCGAATATCGTATTCGATGGAACGATGAGCTGTACGAGATATACGACGACATTGACATAGTTCAGCGAATTCAAAGACAGCGACTACGCTGTCTAGGTCATGTTGTCCGGATGGATGAAAACACTCCAGATCTGAAAGTATTCGACGCAGTACCTGCCGTGGGAAGCAGGGGAAGAGGAAGACCTCAACTCCGGTGGAAGGACCAAGTGGAGAAGGACCTGGCCTCGCTTGGAATATCCAATTGGCGCCACGTAGCAAAGAGAAGAAACGACTGGCGCGCTGTTGTGGACTCAGCTATAATCGCGTAAGCGGTGTCTACTCCAGTAAAGAAGAGTGCCTCAGTTTTTGAGACATCGATTTTGCACACGACTTTTTCTCTTTAAAAAGCTAATCGTTTGTCGGAACCATCGATATCGGATCACTATACGAGTACAGGTCTTGTCCGGAAAGTAATAGTATTGATTTTCTTCCGCCGCGACTCTTCTTTGGAGCGTGCGCGGTTTCAGTAGAGGGCGTCCCTAGCTAACGAATGAACGGCTGGTTAGTTGTCTTCGAGCACCTTATGAGTCAGGACAAATATTTTCACGCGACGTGTTTTTGTGAGAGGTGCAAGCTGAAAATGCAGCGTTCGTTAGAGTAGAGGTACGCAATTAAATTCGGTGTGAAACTCGAAAAATCGCTGATGAATGAGCAAATCCAAAGTGAAAACGATGCTCATTGTCTTTTTTGATATCAAAGGCATCGTCTGCCATAATCCTCCTGGACAAACCGTCGACGTCAAGTTTTACGTGGAAGTCCTCAAGAGACTCAAAACAAGGGTCAATCGGGTCCGACAAGAATCGCAGCCACGCCAACGCTCCGGCTCCCACCGTCTTTCGTGTGAACAGCTTCTTAACGCATCGGCAGACGCCCTCCAGCCCAGATGTGCGTCCTCCCCCGAACTATTTTTGTTTCCTTGACTGAAAAGGCCGATGAAAGGTAAGCATTTTGAGACGACAGCGGCATGCACCTCGGCTCTCAAGGCTATTCCGGATAATGCCTTACGTGACGCCTTTAATGCTTGGATGCATCTACGGAGAAGGAGCCTATTTTGAAAGTTTTTACAGAATTCTAACGTTTGGTTCAATAAATTTTTTTAAATCGACTCAGTCCTATTACTTTTCGGACAAACCCTATATCATATAGTTGTCATACAAATAGAATGATCAGAATCATGTTCTTCACGAAAACTGGCAGGGCAAGTATATGCCATATACTTTAGTTTGGTATTTAAATTTATTTATATGTGAAGGGTATTCTAGCGCGATGCAACATGTTGCCATCGAGTGTAATAGCTTTGTTCACCTAACGGTTATTTGTATCACCTAAAAATAACTGAGTTAGATATACGGTGATGATGAGACGAGTTGAAATCTGAGTGACTGTCCGAGTGACATCCGTCTGTGAAAGCGAAAACTTGATAAAAAATTGAGATATCTTAATGAAATATATTTCTTAAAAAGGCAGAATGAGTTCGTAGATATGTAGGTGTAATCGGACCACCGCTATGCCCACAAAACTTTAGTGTATATATCTCCTAAATCTCTTAAGGGCCTATATGCAAATTCGCCCAGGACAAATCATTTAAGCGCTTGACACTGTAAAAATGGATAGAATCTCCATATAACGGTTCGGATGAAGAAGACTTTATAGAAGCTGGGGTCAACTCTAGGTTTATCGAGAATGGCGGTCAGTCATTGAGATACATATTTTATATATGCTTTTCTAATACAGCGGTCAATATGTAAGTTATCTTAATAAAATTGAACTAGCATTTTCAATTACAATGTATCCTTGTGCTGAAAATGGAAAAAATTGGTGAAAACTTGACCTAGCTTTCATATACATAACTACTTATAATATCAGAATTGTCAAACATCCGGTTGACTTTACTCCTTAAACATTCTTAAAACCACCTTCGCAAAGTGGCTGAATTAGAGAACACAAAGAGCCAGCTGACTTTGAGAAGAAACTTTGTTAAGTAATATGGGGTAAGATTTATAATCCTCTTTAAACACTAGACAGAGTATTATAAGTTACCTACGAAGTAGCACGTCATTCTTTCCCCAAGAAGGTACTCATTTGTCAGAATCGCAAATATCATTTGTTGAGAGAGAGAGAGCCTTCACATTTATTATTTTCTAAGGCAACAATGCAATCTCCGCGATTGTTCAGATCGGATTACTATAGCATAGAGCTGCCATATAAACTGAACGATTGGAATCAAGTGTATACATGGAAAAATTTTTCATTTGGAAAGATATCAAACCGAAATTTGACATGGCTGTTGCCCTCGGCAATAATGCAATCTCCAAAAGAATCGTTCATATCGGACCGTTACAGCTGCCACACAAACTGACCGATCACATATCTTGTAAGGAATCTTTGTATTGAGAAGGGTATTATAGCTTCAGTGCGACCGAAGTTAGCTTTTGTTCTTGTTTTCTTTTTCTTTGTGGCAATTTTTGTTTTGTTTTGCGGGTGAGGGGGTGAAAATTGCCTTCGGCATCATCGGTGCCATCGTCACAGCAGCGGTATGTGCCACTTGGAGGTCACTAAAAACCCCCCCTCTAAGGAGTCGTTGCCAACCCTGGGACCGCATTTGCATTACTTCAGGGTGGCGTTCCATTTCTCTTGGGTATGTGCTTGTTTGTTAGCAGTAGTAGTTTTGTTTTCTCCGTAGCTAGCTGGAGGTTGTGTGAGTCGAACAATGCTTGCGTCCGCATCATGACCTGGTTCAACTTTCTTCGCGTTTCTTCTGTATCCCCTGCTGCGATTACTGCCGCAATGTCGTCCACGTAGCCAATTAATCATCTGGCATTTCTAGTGTTTATATAGCGTCATAGCTAATGTTCCATAAGTCTGGGAGTAGAATGGATCCTTGTGCTGCTCTTGACGTAACCGCTATCTGTCCTGATCCTTCTTTAGTTTCGTACAGCAGTTTCCTGTTACTAAGGTTGCTCCGCACCACAGTCCTGAAGTAGTCGAGTATCTTAAAGCTTTTCTCAAAAGCATCGATCATATCTACCCATCTAGCGCTGTTGAAGGTGTTTCGGACATGGAGAATCGCCAGCAACATTATTATTTTTTATTTATGCCATCTAGGCTGTGCGGTTTTCACGCTTTCGATGACGCATTTTATAGCTCCTATAGTTGATTTGCCGGGTCTCAAACCTTGTTGTCTAAGGGACAGTCCTTCAGCTTCGTCGATAGCCGCTTCGAGCCTGGTTTAAGTAGGTTTTCGTACAGCTATTCCGTTGTGTCAAGCATGCATAGCGGACGGTATGCTGATGGCGAATTGAGGTCTCCTTTTTCTTTACTGATTAGCACCAGCCGTTGCTTTTTCTAGGGTTTAGGGAATATTCCGGCTTCAAGGCAGGCGTTGTACATATTCAGTAGTATTCCACAGCGCTCTGCAGCGATTATTTTGAGGATTTCTGCTGGGATTCCGTCCGGGTCGAGTGATTTGTTGGCCTTGAGTTTGCCAGTGGCCAGTTGCAGCTCTCCAAGGGCAAACTGGGGGATTTGTGTGTCTTAGTGTGTGTTCTGGATTACTAGCCCTTATTTCGTGTATGGGGAATAGTGCGTTCACGATGTGATCCATTTTGGCAGCGGTTACGTCAGGTGTCTTTGCTCGAGCGCCGAATTTCTTCATCACTATTTTATACCCGAGCCCCCAGGGGTTTCTATTTACGTCCTCCCGTATTTCCACCCAATTTTTCTTTTTGCTGTCGTCGATGGCGTGCTTTGATCCTTGTGCCATTGATATTGATCACTTTAACAGTCAATTAACTTGTTTATATATAATATATAATATATACATGTACATAGTTCCTTTTTTCCGACTGCCTCAAGTGTTAATTCGTATTGCGGATACGAGGACAAATCGATGTGTTTATGCGACTTTATAAATAATAAAGCGTTGTTTTTCTTATCCCCAAAGAAACATATTGAATAGATTATTTCTTTAGGTTCCGGAAAAAAACCGTGCAAACATTAAAAATATTGTCGAAAAAAGTGTAAAAAGTCCAAATAAAACGAGTAAGAATTAGGTGTTTATAGAGGCGAGACCTGCTGTGGTAGGTTATTTGTGGGCTTATTTTATAAATAACTTTACACATCTTCTTCTTCTTTACTGGCGTAGGCACCGCTTACGCGATTATAGCCGAGTCAACAACAGCGCGCCACTCGTTTCTTCTCTTCGCTACGTGGCGCCAATTGGATATTCCAAGCGAGGCCAGGTCCTTCTCCACTTGGTCTTTCCACCGGAGTGGAGGTCTTCCTCTTCCTCTGCTTCCCGCGGCGGGTACTGCGTCGAATACTTTCAGAGCTGGAGTGTTTTCATCCATCCGGACAACATGACCTAGCCAGCGTAGCCGCTGTCTTTTAATTCGCTGAACTATGTCGATGTCGTCGTACATCTCGTACAGCTCATCGTTCCATCGTATGCGGTATTCGCCGTGGCCAACGCGCAAAGGACCATAAATCTTCCGCAGAACTTTTCTCTCGAAAACTCGCAACGTCGACTCATCGGTTGTTGTCATCGTCCAAGCCTCTGCACCATATAGCAGGACGGGAATTATGAGCGACTTATAGAGTTTGGTTTTTGTTCGTCGAGAGAGGACTTTACTTTTCAATTGCCTACTCAGTCCGAAGTAGCACCTGTTGGCAAGAGTAATCCTGCGTTGGATTTCTAGGCTGCCATTGTTGGTGGTGTTAATGCTGGTTCCTAAATAGACGAAATTATCTACGATTTCAAAGTTATGACTGTCAACAATGACGTGAGAGCCAAGTCGCGAGTACGATGACTGTTTGTTTGATGACAGGAGATATTTCATCTTGCCCTCGTTCACTGCCAGACCCATTTGCCTTGCTTCTTTGTCCAGTCTGGAAAAAGCAGAACTAACGGTGCGGGTGTTGAGGCCGATAATATCAGTATCATCGGCATACGCCAGCAGCTGTGCACTCTTATAAAAGTTTGTACCTGCTCGATTCGGTTCTGCAGGTCGAGTAATTTTCTCCTGCAGCAGATTTACACATACATATGTATGTGAGTATGTACAGAAATTGTTTTAAGTTTTTTGCGGCATGTGTCTGTAGTTTGCTGACTTTGTCCCCGAAACCCTTTAGAGCCCTAAGAAGGCAGACGAAAATGCCTTATTTAATAAAGTAGCGATGCATCTGAACATCACCTCTTTCTTATTATTCTGCCGGCCATGTATTGTCCGCTTTGTCTTTTAAAATGTATGTAGTTTTTGGCAACGACGCTAGCTGACATATTGCACCATGAATGATACTCATATTTTCGAGTCTGTTTATTGATTCAATAATATAATTTTTTTCGCACTCTGTAATCTTGTTGTTGCTGCTGCTGTTGTTGCGTGTTCCAACTGTCTGTCGCAGCGTCTGCGCGTGTATTCGTGCGTGCTAAATCCGAAGCAGCTGTGTCAATACATTCAATGCATTTTGTCCACTCGCGCAAATAACGCTTTTCATTGCTAACAATGCAATGCAATTGTTAATTGTAAATTGTTAATTGCCTTGTTATCTGCTTAAAAAAATTAAAGGAGTAAGAATGGAAATAGCCTTATGTTCAAGTTTTTTGTCCTCGCAAAATTAAGTATTACGCAATTTGATTGAATGTGGGTTCCGATTCGGTGACAAAAATACGCTTCGATATTTTGTATGGGCATTTTCGACATTACTTCACACTCCACATATGTAAACATCTGGCAAAACACACCGGTTAAGCAACAGACAATATTTATGTGTATGAATATGTTGTTTGTATACTTTGGCACACTTTATTGGCACTCTCGATTGAAAATGCGGAGCCCCAATCCATGTGTGCAAACTGTTCGAATTTATTGTGCTGGGCTTAAAGGATTATTGTATTCATAAAAATTCTTAGTAGCGGAATGCCTTAATAACATAACTTCGGTGTTTTGCTCGCCTTACTATTGTAACAATGTGTTATTAGTTGCTAAATACTGCTAAGCTCTTTATTGTTTAAATTACATTTATATAAAATAAATCCAAATACATTCTAATTGTGAAATTTTTAATACGAGTAAATAAAGTTATTACATAAGTATGTAGAAAACATGTACATAGTATGTACTTATGTACATATATGGAAAGATGTTTTGATTTTAAGGGAGTTTTCTCTTAAGCTGCAACTCAGAGTAACAAATATGAGAATCTTATGTATTTTTTGTACACTTTTAAAAAAATTTTAACAAAAAATCAACTTTGATGTTAACGACTGCAGAAACTTTGAATGTAGGTATCCTACTTGGTCCCGGCTCAGGCACTAAAATATTGGCAAGAGAATAAAAGTACTAGGTATAGCAGGAAAACTTGGTGGTAGTAGAAAGGCCGTAGGCTGAAAGTAAATTTGCCCAGAGTATCAAGGAACACGCCAAGGAGTTGGAGGAAGCTGTCGCTGCAAAACTCCTCCCTCAAACCGTTCGGAACCTCTTGATTCTGCCCTATTTTAGAGTGTATACCTACATTACGAAACAAGCCATAATGCGCGTGTTGCGTGAATGGGAAAATGCCTTGGGTCGGCATTGAGCGTTCACTCTGCGAGAACTCTTATTCAGGATAACGACCTGAAGCATTCTGCTTTTGTCGTAAGGCATTGATGTTGTGCAACGTGATGCTACATTCGCCCCAGAGTCCAGATCTATCTCAATTCTATGTACACCTATGGGAATATATGGACACAAACTCGTGAACGAGAGCGCAGGGAAATACCCTAAGATGTAAAACGTCAAGAAGAGGATGGGTATCTAAGTTAAGTAACAACTTTACTTTACATAGTGTTGAGTTGTTTAGTCGAAGAGACCGAAACCTATGTCGTCGTCTTCTTCGGATTCCGACTCTTCCGTTTTGGCTTCTTCCTTCTTTTCGGCAGCAGCTGGAGCAGAATAAAAAGTTAGAAAAACGAATATCATTATACATATCGCTCATTTGCTGCAAGACCGGCATAAGTCAAAAAAATCGATTCGCCAGAAAACGCGTTTAAAGTTTTCAACTTACTACAACCTTACACGGTGACTCCAACCTTACATCTCTTCTCAAGCGGAGCATATAAGAGGTATTCATATGAATTTTTCACTCAACATGAAGTATGATATAACGAACAATTCTGCAGCATTAACTCAAAAATCACGTTTTTTGAATTATGCCGGTCTTGCAGCAAATGAGCGATATGTAGTTGGGGTAGTATTGACGCGGACGCGGGAGTTCTTATTTTCATTGGCTTCACAAAGGACTACATTTATCAGTCCACGTGCGATCTCTGATCAGCCATCTAACCCAACCTAACCTAACCTAATATCGATGCGATTTTATTTTATACAATCACCAATCATATGGAGCAAAGTCAGCCGGATGTGCAAAAACCCTGGTAATGGTTATATGGGGCTAGGTCAAGTTTTCGGTTTACAGTTACTTAAAAGTAAAATATGTTCTGTATTTTTCATTGAGATATGTAACTCAAATAATGGCCTATATATACAGCAGGAAGTTCGAAAATCTTTATATAAAGTATATCGCGGCTCAGGGAAGTATTGACCCGATTCAACCTATTTTTGACGCAAAGAGGGAAAGAATTATTTCTGAATTTCAATTGTATATCTCACACTCTGACCTACATATATTTTCGAAAGTCAAGCATAGGTACTATTAGTATTCGGTACCTAGGGGCTTGAACAGTTTTTGGTGGATTTAGACAATTTTTGGGCATTTTCTCACTGTGACATATTAAATTTAGTCGAAATCGGTAGGACCTGATCTAGATATGTGCTTTCACAAAAACGTGGGCGGTGCCACGCCCATTGAGCAATTTTCACCCCGGTCCCCATAAAGCCTTATCATACCACCAAGGAGGTAAAATTTAATTTACCTGGCGTAATTAGTTATTGCTTTATTAGTTTTGAACAGTACCGTTATATGGCGAGAGAGCAGGGTTATCCTCCGATTTAATACATATTCACGCTACGAGTAGGAGTTTTTATAATATTTTCGCCAAGAAAATTTGGTAGTTGTAACTTTAGCAGTTTATGAGATATGCACATTAAACATCTTAGAGGGTGGAGCCACGCCCACTTTTTCAATTTTTTTGCACAGATGCCCCTTGCTACACTTTATAGGTTTTCGGTTAATGGCGATTTGTGGGCGTGACAGTGGTTCTATAACTGATAAGGAGCATGCATCAGCTTCTTTGTAAAATATGGTCGGACGAAAGCATGCCCAACGATTGGAATCTAAGTGTGCTCTGCCCAATCCATAAAAAAGGAGACCCCACAATCCGCGCCAACTACCGTAGGGTTAGCCTCCTCAACATCGCATATAAGGTTCTATCGAGCGTATTGTGTGAAAGATTAAAGCCCACCGACAACAAACTGATTGGACCTTATCAGTGTGGCTTTAGACCTGTCAAATCAACAACCGACCGGATATTCTCCATGCGCCAAATCTTGGAAAAGACCCGTGAAAGGAGAATCGACACACACCACCTCTTCGTCGATTTCAAAGCTGCTTTCGACAGCAAGAAAAGGAGCTGCCTTTATGCCGCTATGTCTGACCTTGGTATCCCCGCAAAGCTAATGCAGCTGTGTAAGCCAACGTTGAGCAACAACAAAAGCTCCATCAGGATTGGAAAAGAGCTTTCCGAGCCGTTCGATACCTAGCGAGGTTTCAGACAAGGCGATTCCCTATCGTGCGACTTTTTCAACCTGCTTCTGGAGAAAATAGTTCGAGCTGCAGAACTCAACAGAGGAGGTACCATCTTCTATAAGAGTGTACAACTGCTGGCGTATGCCGATGATATTGATATCATCGGCCTCAACACCCGGGCCGTTAGTTCTGTTTTCTCCAGACTGGACAAGGAAGCAAAAGAAATGGGTCTGGCAGTGAACGAGGGCAAGACGAAATATCTCCTGTCATCAAACAAACAGTCGTCGCACTCGCGACTTGGCACTCACGTCACTGTTGACAGTCATAATTTTGAAGTTGTAGATAATTTCGTCTATCTTGGAACCAGCGTAAACACCACCAACAATGTCAGCCTAGAAATCCAACGCAGGATAGCTCTTGCCAACAGGTGTTACTTCGGACTAAGTAGGCAATTGAGAAGCAAAATCCTCTCTCGACAAACAAAAACCAAACTCAGTAAGTTACTCATAATTCCCGTCCTTTTATGTGGTGCAGAGGCTTGGACGATGTCAACAACGGATGAGTCGACGTTGCGAGTTTTCGAGAGAAAAGTTCTGCGAAAGATTTATGGTCCTTTGCGCGTTGGCCACGGCGAATATCGCATTCGATGGAACGATGAGCTGTACGAGATATACGACGACATTGACATAGTTCAGCGAATTAAAAGACAGCGGCTACGCTGGCTAGGTCATGTTGTCCGGATGGACGAAAACACTCCAGCTCTGAAAGTATTCGAAGCAGTACCCGCCGCGGGAGGCAGAGGAAGAGGAAGACCTCCACTCCGTTGGAAGGACCAAGTGGAGAAGGACCTGGCTTCGCTTGGAATATCCAATTGGCGCCACGTTGCGAAAAGAAGAAACGACTGGCGTGCGGTTGTTAACTCGGCTATAATCGCGTAAGCGGTGTCTACGCCAATTAAGAAGAAGAAAGAACCCTAGACCAAGTTTCAATAATATATCTCAATTTTTATTCAAGTTACACATTGCACGGACGGACGGGCCGTCGGACAGGCAGATAGTCGCCTAGTTTTCAACTTTTCTCGTCATCCTGATCATTTACATATAACTGGTGATTTTTTTGAGGTTAGGATTTTCATGCATTAGTATTTGACAGATCACGTGGGATTTCAGACATGGTGTCAAAGAGAAAGATGCTCAGTATGCTTTGACATTTCATCATGAATAGACTTACTAACGAGCAACGCTTGCAAATCATTGAATTTTATTACCAAAATCAGTGTTCGGTTCGAAATGTGTTTATCGACAAATTTTGTTCAGCGATGAGGCTCATTTCTGGTTGAATGGCTACGTAAATAAGCAAAATTGCCGCATTTGGGGTGAAGAGCAACCAGAAGCCGTTCAAGAACTGCCCATGCATCCCGAAAAATGCACTGTTTGGTGTGGTTTGTACGCTGGTGGAATCATTGGACCGTATTTTTTCAAAGATGCTGTTGGACGCAACGTTACGGTGAATGGCGATCGCTATCGTTCGATGCTAACAAACTTTTTGTTGCCAAAAATGGAAGAACTGAACTTGGTTGACATGTGGTTTCAACAAGATGGCGCTACATGCCACACAGCTCGCGATTCTATGGCCATTTTGAGGGAAAACTTCGGACAACAATTCATCTCAAGAAATGGACCCGTAAGTTGGCCACCAAGATCATGCGATTTAACGCCTTTAGACTATTTTTTGTGGGGCTACGTCAAGTCTAAAGTCTACAGAAATAAGCCAGCAACTATTCCAGCTTTGGAAGACAACATTTCCGAAGAAATTCGGGCTATTCCGGCCGAAATGCTCAAAAAAGTTGCCCAAAATTGGACTTTCCGAATGGACCACCTAAGACGCAGCCGCGGTCAACATTTAAATGAAATTATCTTCAAAAAGTAAATGTCATGAACCAATCTAACGTTTCAAATAAAGAACCGATGAGATTTTGCAAATTTTATGCGTTTTTTTTTTTTAAAAAGTTATCAAGCTCTTAAAAAATCACCCTTTATGTATGTATATAACTCTATATCTATCTCGCTTAGTTTTACGTGATACAAGGTGCTTTCCAAAGTAAACAGGACTTTTTAAATCTAGCGCCCCCTGGTGATGCCATATTTATGCCGATTGGTGCGTTAGAATCTGCTATCTTTATCGATTGTCCAGTGAGAATTTCATGACATTTCATTGATTGGAAGTGAAGTTATTGCGTTTTAAGTGTCAGTATATTTGTGTTATCGGTACGAAAATGAGCTTCGAACAAAGAGCCAACATTAAATTTTGTTTTAAAATTGGTAAAACTTTTACCGAAACGTTTCAATTGAGGAAACAAGTTTATGGGGATGATCTATCCCGTTGCAGAATGCACGAGTGGTTTCAACGTTTTCAAAGTGGTCGTGAGGACATAAATAACGATAAACATGTAGCACAATCAAAATTCGTGATCACCGGAAATTCCATCAAAAATCAGCCGAAATCATTATTGAAATTCATGGAAATGGAATTGAACCGAACATTTGGGCTTACGAAAGGTGTGTGCACGGTTTGTTCCACACAAATTGACTGACGACCTAAAATTTCTCAGAATCCAACATTCGAAGGACGATTATTTGACCAAAAATCATCCATTCCTCGTATTCCCCTGATGTTATACTCTGTGGCAAAAAGTTGCAAGAGTATAAAAGTTAGGTTTAGATTGCTCTTCAGGAAAATGTACAAGAAAGTGTTACTTCTCCTTAATAAGTATCAATTTACGCAACAAATGCATTAATTCTATTAAATTTGCATTCGTACTACATATGATATATCAGTTAGATCAAATGTTACAGCCGCTGCGCAATGCGGGAAATTAGTTTCATTGTACAAGTGGCACTAATTTGTATTTACTCATTTGCATTGAATGACTCGAGTTGCAAACAAACATCCATACTTACGTACTGTGCATACCGCATTTTTGAAGCTTTGCGTGCCCAAAACTCATTAATTACTTAGCAATTAAAAATTTAATTCTAGTTTAGGTATTCAATAGAAAACGGACAATATGTATCGAAAGTAACACATTGCTGTTGTTGTCAAGGTGTTGTGCTATTTTTTTGCACACAAATTAATATTTTTGGAAAATAATTAATTGAAACAAATTATTATGAAATCAATGGTACTTCTAGAAAGCAAACATCATCGGACTAATTTTAGGAGAAGGCCGAACAGACGAAGAATTTTTTGCGACTGAACTGTGAGTCCTGATTTAATTAGAATATTAAACGAAAGTATTCTAAACGGCAATCTCGCCGGTTCCCCTAATTTGCTTGCACCTAGCCCTCTGGTTCAGCATTCCGGACCATGTTGTAATATATGAATATACGAGTGGTCGTGGATTTTAGCGATCTCACAAAATCACTTGACATCATGAGAGCAAGCAAACTGCTAGTTTTGCTACTACTACAATTTGCAATGGAAGGACTGAAGAAAGACGTACACACATACATACATATTACTGTGGATAAAACATGGTAAGACTTTTTCATCTATGCCAAAAGTCACATCAAAATGTTCGTTAGTGTTTATGAGTGAAATTGCGGAATCAAATTTCTGGTGCCGAAGTGTTCAAAGTGTTGGAAAAGGCTTTCGGTGATAATTGTTGTGTTTTTGACTCGTAAAAATTATTCAAAAAGGGTTGAGATCGCGTTGATGACGAACCATGGACGGTCATCAACATCAACTGTTGATCAACACGTCAACAAAACAAACTTATTGATGCTTGAGAATTGAACGCTTCGCATTAACGTCTGTGAAACAATGCTTTCCGACTACCAGGATGTCATGAAAGGATGAGTCTTGGATCTATGCTTACGACCCAAAAACACAGGATCAATCGGCCGAATAACGCGGCAAAGGTGAGCCAAAGCTGAAAAAACACGTCAAAGCAGGTGAATGCTTAAAGTTTCGTTCTGACTGTCCAAACTGTCAACTCTGGAATAGTATTTGAGTATTATGCGGTTGCGGTTGCGCTAAGCTATTCGTTAAAAGATGCTATTCAAGAAATTCATACCACCGCTTCACGGAAACCGTTTTCAGCCAATTGAAGACATTAAACCGTAAACCGCTATGCGCATTGTAGGAAATCAGATTACTTTGAGGGGGGCGATATAGATTTTGAAGAATAAATTAGAAATTTTTAAATTAGTCTTACTTAAGTCGTTTTCCTACGTCTAATTTTAAAGTTGGAAGGTCGTATCTGTAGCTAGCGTCTATTTTACAATAAGGAAGCTAGTTTTTTAATACAATATACTTTTTCACTGCGCTTAAATGGCGTAAATAATATTTAAAAATCAATGACGAGTTTCTCTTAATTAGGTCAACTTTTACCCACCATTTGTGCTATCATCTCATCCACCATCGAAACTCGAACAAAGAAACATTCGGTCGTTTGTTCCGTTCTAGTAAACCCATGAAACCAACATTCGATTCCATGACTAACAAGTACAAAAACAACGAACATAAATACAC
This sequence comes from Bactrocera dorsalis, assembly GCF_023373825.1. Classification (NCBI taxonomy): domain Eukaryota; kingdom Metazoa; phylum Arthropoda; class Insecta; order Diptera; family Tephritidae; genus Bactrocera; species Bactrocera dorsalis. The sequence goes on from NC_064307.1 coordinate 49,873,242, forward strand.
AGCCTTTATGGTGAAACATTGATGACAAGAATGAAAACAAAAGCGATGAATACTCGCTATCTGTCGAGTGTTCCCATTTAATCGATTTTGCAATAAACAAAGGTGCGATGCCACTGCAACAAAACAAAACAAATGATGGGCTCGCCAGCAACAAAAGCACGACATGATCGGCATGGACACATTTTCGTAGCAAATATTAGTGCATTGAATATGCCATCCGTCCGTTGGTGTGTCACATTCGACATCGTTTGTCAATTGTCATAGTTCCAGAGTGCAGCTTGCACCGGTGACAGGGAAGTACAAACTGAGTTTACTTTCATTGTTGTTGCTGCACTATCAATTGACCGCTTTTAATGATGTTTTCACGCAGTTGTTGCACGCATAATTTGCGTGACACCCACAGATGAACGAGTCTCTAGTTGACGATCATTCAGCTTATTATAAGTAACCGCGTACCGTAAAATGGATTGCGACATTATCTCCGGAATTCGCTGCGCATGTGCAAGGTCCAGGGTGGTGAAAATATGATTTAATATTATGAGTTGTTTTTATTGTAGATTTAGAGTGATAAAACACCTGTTTTTTGTCGTACAAATATTGGGGAAATTAATAAACATTTTCGAAAATAGATTGAAAACTTTGAATCGTAAGAAAATTTGACTTTTTCCGGAGGATGATCTCAAATATAATTTGTGATAAAATTACATACAAATCCGATTCCTAGAAAGTGGCGGTGCACAGTGTTATATATGATGGCAACCATTTCATGCTTAACTCTAGAAGTTTTCAAAAAATTCTTCCGGATTCCGTGCCAAAACAATATTACGACACTACAGCTCCGCTGTTTAATGATTGAACTGTGATTGTAACTGAAATAGCATAAATGTGCTTGGTCAAAACGGATTGGGAAATTATTAATATAGTAATATTCATGAATTTACAAGGCCATTATTATCTTTTGGGTTATAATCCTTCTGTGCTTAACGAACGTCTTTGGGGTTAGGCTGAAACTTTTGTCGCATTGTCCCGCTTTCACAAAACTAAGATTGGAACAGCTTGTATCTCATACGTTTAGTCATTCCAGAGTCTAAATTAACTGCCACAAGGAATTTGTGATAGACTCAAGCCGCTGTATGATGATAAGGAAGTTTTTGCAATACATAAAATTAAGGCAGGAACGTTAGGGTTAAACAATTCTTTTACTTCATAAGTTAACAGAAAGACTATATGTTCCAAAAATTTTAAATGAAAATAATTTTTTTTTACGCATGTGAAAAATTATAATTTTTATTTTTTGCAACATATCGCAACAGAGTGGATACATAACGATTACATACATACATACATATCTTCCATAAATTTAGATCACATACATGCGTCTCAGTTATATTAATTATGTCGTATAATGAATGTCGAATTCTTACGAAACATTTGTTAATATAAAGTCTTGTAAACATTTGAAAATATTTTTTTGGCTGTGATCTCTTAAAATTGTAAGAGCAGAAAATGTCCGTCTGCACTCGAACCCCCCAAATGCCGAATGTGGTTGTGACCTGCAATATTGGGCCGATTATATCTTCAATATTTTGTTAAGAAGCCCTTCAAAAATTGCGTACTAAATACTTAAATACTTGTGTAAAATATTGTCGAAAAGACAGTAAATTATATTAATTTGGGATACAAAGAAAACTTCATGAAAAACATTGGAGAATTTGTGTCTAATGGTTTAGTGAAACAAATACAAATGTAAACACTATTTTTGATCTTTTTCACATCCCACACTTGAGTGCAAATTAAGAATGCAAATACTTCAGGTAAAACAACAATAAGTTTTTTTTTTGGAAAAATGTACTGTAAATCTGAAAAACAAAAAAATAAATAATGAAAACGGAAGGAGAGTAGGTAAGCAAAATAATGGACTTGACAAATGAAAATGATTTGAAATCGAAATAAAGCAAGAAGAGAAAATTCAACAGACAATGATTGTGTTGTTTCTCCCAATTTGCATATGAAATGGATTGTGAGATGAGCATGTTAAATGGTGAATAGCGAAAAAGCAAACGAATAACAATAATGAATAAAACTACCGTCAGGTTAAATTACAAAAACATAAACAAACACACACATGCAATCTGGTACATATAGTTACACTTTTATATTGGTAAATATGTATGTATATATTAAGCGTTGTAATGCGTCGCAACGACGTGATTTTCGCCCTGCTCCCATTGTAATGTGCAACGAAGGGCAAACAGATCGCGCATACACACACACGCTAACTTCTTCGAGGCAGTTCGAACGTTTCCGACTAGTGTTTACCATCATTTAGTGTTGGGGTATGAAAAATGCAACGAAGGTGTAGCTAAGAAAACTAAAACAGTAGTCAATCAAAACGGCGCATTCGAATGGAGAAAATAGACTGTTTCAGAGTACACAGTTCTAGAGCTCTGGCACCAATCCCAAGTGTGCGATAATTGATTGTCCAAACGATTGTGCAGCTGAGCAGCAAAGACTGGACCAGATTATGGATAGTCTTTTTTTTTGTCTTGAGATGTGACCGGTGATGTAGCTGCTTTGTTACAAAATGTGTAGTGTCAATTATTTCAAATTGACTCTATTTATTATTATTATTTGTTTTTGTACCTCGTGTAAACTTTGGGTAAAATCTGAATAAATATTGACGAACATTCAAATGCAAATAAAAACTCACTAAATGGAGCCTAGTTACTGTAGGCATTCTCAACGATATAAGTATGACGGTTACTTAAAGTAAATTTTTGATTTACGAAAGAATAATATATATGGATTTTATAAATAATTGTTAAAAATTAATATTGAAATCATTTCACAGGAAAAAGCTATGATTTATAGTAGGAAAGTTTATTGCTCGTAAAAGTATTATAGAATCATTAGGTGTGCTGAGTTTAGCGGTTAATTTCAGAGCTTTACTATTTACTATATGCTCTTACGAGGTATCACTATTATTATAGAGCATTATTATTAGTTTTATTTTGACTCAGAAAAGATTATTCTTAAAAAATTTAAATATTTCGAAATACTTGTTCCAAATGAACGCTCTCCATACAAAAAACACATCGCAACTTTAGCTCAGAAAGCTATGATCCTAGCAGATCAATTTGCAGTGTAAAATATGCTAGTTTCACATCTTCCTTTGTCTTTTCTTCTCTTAATTTCTAAAGGTCTGCCTTTAGAGGGTAATTTGCGAAATATAGTTACATATTGTTCCATTGATCGAGTATTCGTGCATTCGGCCACTCGGGTAAGTCGATTTCTCTCGTATCCTGTGATATACAGTAAATTTTGACGGTTATTGGGATTTTTTTTTTTAATAATAGTAGTAAATATAGTATATTCGTTGAATAATGCTAAAATGTATATTTCCATAGTGTCTAATATTCACAAAATATGAATATGAAAATTTCTCTTGGAATAGTGGCGTAGTCTGTTGGTAAGGTAAGCCATTATTGGACTGCCCTCGTATATACAGTACATAGGCTTCGCTCAAGCTCCTAATTCACTTATGTATGTACATACATCCTTATGTATATGTATGTGAAAGCTTTCTCTTTGTGTTTCCATATACAGGTATGTATGTCTATCAACACTGCAATGGACTTCGAATACAAACGATTAAATTGGGACAAAATATCAACAAAAGTCGACTTGTGTTTGGAAACTGCCATATAAGAAACGGCCATAAATCATCAAATTACAGTGACAATGTGAAAGCCATAAAGCATCCCTCCTGGGCACTCGGGAAATTATGTCCATTTAAATAACTATAACAACAATGCTTAATTACGGTTATTTGGATTTTTACTGCAAAAATATCAAACATAACTTTACAGATCTTAACTATGTAAGTATTATATGGATACTTACAAGCGTCAGCGTATATGTATTTATGGCAACGAAAATTGCAACCTTCATTAGGGAGCGTGTGAATGGGGTGCGCAGGAAAATGCGTTGGAATGAGCAATAATGGACCTTAATGAATCACAGCGTAACAACAATAAATTATAAACAAAAAATGAGAGGCGATGAAATTTTTGCGAGTATGAACAAAGTACATACAGTGAAAACAAAACATTATAAGTGGGATAAACAAGGAAATCGAAAATACAAACAAACGTGAAGAGAGGTAAGCGTAAAATGATGATATTTGATCGAAGAAAGAGGCCGGATCGTACGACTCAATGCAACAAAATACAAAAAATGTATGTTTGTTGAATGTTTCGTGTACATTGGGCGAAAAATCGATCGGTTTCGAAATAGAGGGGGGAAGGTAGGAAACGCAGCGTCAGGAAACAGCAGGGCATACTATACAAATCCGTTAATATTACAAGCAGAGGCTACAGCGTGAATTAGCCGTAGTAAAGATCGGTTGAACAAAAGCGCGAATACGATCAAAAACTCAAAACAGCCGACAGCAACAAAAACAAAAGATGAACATTAACAAAAGGCAATAAAGGTAATTCATACAATACTTAAACGCATCGCAGGCTAAATATATATGTATGTAAATATATCAAACAAACAAACACATGATATATTCAATTGCAGAACAAACAAAAATTATGAATGTTCAAATAAAACGGCCGCCATTGGTCGGTAGTAGTCATGCCCGCTTTCAAAGTTCCATTCAATTTGAGTAAATATAATGAATCTTAATGAAAGCTAAGTTGATTACCGCATTAATATTCATTATATTAAATTTAGAATATATTGGCTTATGTTTTGGCTATTCAATCTAATTATTATTTTTATTGGAAAATACTACATGAGCTGAAAATCCATTGGTCCGATTTCCAATATATATAATATATATTATACCATAAACGAAGAAACTCTATAATTTTTAGACTAACATACAAGCCTTTACAAGAATACTGTCAAAGTATGATGACGCTGGGGGTGTAATGAGGTATATTCATGTTTCTGGGTAAGCAGATGGCAACGTGAGTAACCCTTTTGTAAGATGCGATATCCAACCGTGTAGTGCCTGGGCTCGAAGCCAATCTGTTACATTTGGTTTAAGGGTTTGGTTGCAGCGTCTGTTCACTAGAGGGCGTCGGTCTTGAAACAAGCTACTCGCTATATAAATGTGTAGAAAACTTTATATTACTGGCCTAGCAAGATGGTGCGCTCAGTTTGGGATCCGCCACACAGAAACCACTCCCAATGAAAAAGAACAACAGCCTCGGAAAGACCCCACTTTTGAGGCGACCACAGAAAACGTAATATAGACTATGATTTAAGGGCATGCATCTGGAATGTCCGAACCAAAACTGAGTAGGTGTCGCTGCCCTCATAAAAGTAAAAACTACTATCACCGCGAACGACAGGGACCGGAGGACCCCACAATCTGCGGCAATTTTTGTGGGTTAAACCCCACTAATATCGCATATAAAGCCTTATCGACCGTTGTGTGTGAAATGCTCAAATTCACCGTCAACAAACTGATTGGACCTTACTGTGTGGCTTTAAACCTGGAAAATCTACTATCGAGCAGATTTACACCATCACCAGATTTTCACACTCTTCTTTTTGTCGATTTTAAAGCCGCCTTCGACAGCACGAAAAGGAACTCCTTCTATTCCGTTATGACTGACCTCTCCAAGCCGTTCGATACCAAGCGAAGTATTGGACAAGGAGAAAATAATACGAGCTGCAGAGCTAAATAAAGAAAGTTCAATCTGCAACAACGGCGCCATTAGTTCTGTTTCTCCAAACTGGATAAGGAAGCGAAACCTCTGGCTCTGGTTTTAAATGAGAACAAGGCGAAATATCTCCTGTCATTAAGCAAACAGTCATCGCATTTGGGACTTGATTCGCGCGCCTCTCTTAATAATCAAAACTTTGAATTCGTAGATAATTTTGTCTATCTTGGAACCAGCATCAGCACCAATAACAGCTAGCAGATGCTATTTTGAACTGAGTGGGCAATTGAAAAGTACAGTCTTTTCTCGACGAACAAAGGCCAAACTCTAAAAATCGCTCATCATTCCGGTCCTGTATTCGGTGCGGAAGCATGGACAATGACAACATCTGATGAGTCAGCCGTAGGAGTGTTCGAAAGAAGGGGTTTGCGAAAGATTTCCTTTGCGTATTGGCGGTCGATGTAAAGATGAGCTATGTATATGAGATATACGGTGGCATTGACATAGTTCAGTGAATCAAGAGGCAGTAGGTGCGCTGGCTAGGTCATGTCGTCCGGATGGAAGAGAACACTCCTGTCTTTTGATTCAATACCAGCCTATGGAAGCATAGGAATACGAAAACCTGAGCGATGTCTACGCCAGTAAAGAAGAAGAATAATGCCAGTGGTATCTACCGTACTAACTATCGAATATCACAAAAAAAACAAAATTATATACAAGGTGCGTTCCCAAGTAAACAGGACTTAAAAAAAAAGAAAACAAATGTTTTTTTTTCGGCAAAACCCAATTTATTTTATTCAAAATAGTCTCTTTCTGTTTCAAAATAGCTTTTTGCAGTGTCCAAAAATATGTCGAACGTGTGTTTGGCCGGTATGGCCGCCAGTATGCCGGTGAGTGGCCTCAACGTCTGCATAACGCTTTCCTTTCATGGGCAAATGCATTTTTTCGAAAAGGAAGAAGTCGTCAGTCAATTTTTGCGGAACAAACCGTGCACACACCTTTCGCAAGTCCAAATGTTCGGTCAAAATGATGTTCAATTCCTTTTCCATGAATTTCAATGATGATTTCGGCTATTTTTTGATGAATTCACGCAGAGTTTCGATAGAATTTCCGGTGATCACGGATTTTGATTGGCCCACATGTTGATCGTCATTTATGTCCTAACGACCACTTTGAAACGTTCAAACCACTCATACACTCTGCTACGGGATAGGCAATCATCGCCATAAACTTGTTTCATCAATTGAAACGTTTCGGTAAAAGTTTTACGAGTTGTAAACAAAATTTAATGTTGGATCTTTGTTCGAAGTTTGACACATAAAACGCAATAACTTCACTTCCAATCAATAAAATGTCGCGAAATTCTCAATGGACAATCAATAGAGATAGCAGATTCTAACGCATTAGTCGACAAAGGGCGCCACCAAAGGGCACTAGATTCAAAAAGTCCTGTTTACTTTGAAAGCACCTTGTATTTCCCAAATACGCACTTATTACCAAAAAAAGCTGGGGAAATTTATGAATATATTTGTTCCGCCACGTCAACTTTGAAAGCTTACATACAGCTATACGATTGTACAGCGAAAAATAAATAAGGATTTTAAACACAAAAAATTTTCAAAAGTATAAATCTGAGTGAACAAAACTAAAGCACCTCCTAATATTTGTTAGGTAAAATAGTACCAAGCTACTGTAAAAGTACGTTATTCGTTGAAGACATTATCAATAAACCATTACAAATATTATTGAGGCATTTTGTAAAGAGATTTTGGACAGGCATGCGTTCAGTTGCGATTTAGAGTTAAAGAATCAAAATTGGCGGAAAATACTTATTCAGCAGACTTTACAAATAAAATAATAAGTGATTGGCAAAACAGTCCATCTCAACATAAAATTAGTTAAAAATATTCGGTGAATAGATCAGTGGTTCTCCCGATTAAAAAATAAATTTCAGCAAACGTCAAAATAGACGATTCATTGTTCAAAAAGTTAACCAAACTTATCCCAAAGGCTTTTCCAATCAAATACAGAAACACTTTTGTTTACTAATTAATGCACGAACAATTAGAAGACGAGCTGTTCCGGGCTGGTTGTTCTGTTGGCGTCCTACTAGAAAGTTTTTTACTTCAGCAAAAAATTGAGAGGCCAAACTCATATTTGCGACAGCTCATCTCGATTTGCTCGTTCTCTGGGCTCGGGACTGGACCTATTCATATTATAAATGGAATATGGGACCGGTTTGTTTACACCGGCATTTAAAAAAACGGGATGATACCGTATGCTGAAAAGGATATGCCACTATAATGGTGGTTCCAGCAGGACAACTCTAGGCAGTGAAAAACTTGGTTGTGAAGTTATAGAGTTGATGTTTTAGATGTGAAGGTGTAATCACTCGATGTCAAATCCATCGAGAACTCATGAGAGATCGTTAATTCCCAAATAAATAGGGAAAATTGTAAAACCAAGGATCAAACTTTAGAACCTGAAAAAATTGTTTGGAATAGCATACCACATAATATATAGTAGATAATTTAATTTCAACTATGCCTAAAATATGCGTTTCGGTTGCCGAAAATAAAGGATTTGCTGCTATTTTTTAATTTTCAGATATTATTTTCAAACCGATGAAAGAGGTGCTTTAGTTTTGTCCAGTTTATTTTTAAACCATAAATGTTTTTATTTAATTTTGAAAACTGAAAATGAAAAGCTTTATTTTAATAAAAATTAATAAGTAACGCATTGAAAAACGTCAACATTTTACATAAATTTATTTTTATTGTCTGAAAACAGTTAAGTTCGAGCTGAACCAGGGTAGGGGGTGCTTTAGTTTTGTCCAATATATACAGTATATAGTTAGGCGAACAAAATTATTATACCGTTGTTGTCGTGATGTTAGATCCATCGAGTAATAAAAAAATATTAACGCAATTTACAAATTTTAAATTTGTACTAACCCGTGCCAGATGTGTTATTTTGGGACGTTGTGGAGTGTGTGAAAGGCTTCTTCAAGCGTGTTCAATCCCTTTTTTGGGAGACCTTGCTAACTAAACAACAATTACAATAAAAACGTTTTTAAAACTTGAAATATTTCAGCAAACTTGAAGCATTTGACAAAAGCTCTTGATTATAAACAATGTTGCATAAGCCAAGATGATATTTATTTATTCTATTACTCGGAATTGCTAGTAGTACTTAATTCACCGGGAAATTCCTCATAAAAAGCTTTAAATTCGCTTTATGCGATACGCCATTATATGTATGCATTAATACAAGTATACATATACATACATTACATACATATGTATGTATGTATTTGTAACTGATGCAATCCACTTGCATTCACTACGCAGAAGAATCATAAAACTTAAGGTGGGGAGTTTTCACTCCACTTCTGTGATATACGTGCTCACAGTATCTTCTACGTCCGATTTTGATAATCAGAATGGCATAGGTTAATGTGGTAGATCTCTAAGTACTTGATAAATTGCAGCACATTTAATACAACCACTACTAAGTGGCCAAAAAAATGTTTGGATAATAGGAATTTTGAATAGAAATAGATTCTGCGTCAGATATGATTACTAAAAAATGTTACAAACCTTTGTTTGGATTTGGTGGAAGTGGCGAGTAATTAGGGGTTCAAAATTCTATACAAGCAAAGCATGCTGCATCGTTTTGGCCGCGGCTGTTGGATCTGATGATGCAGAAAATCGAAAACGTTGTGCAGAGCTTATCAGACAAAGGCTCGGTGGAAGATATTCCTGGTACATACAAACAAATGAAACCAGAAATCATCGCAATAAAATAGAAGGGTGTTGTTTTCACGATTTGGCTTTTTAGATAGGAATTAATTGTTTTTTCTTTCTGTACGCAGTTTCATATATATGTATGTATATGCCGTGTTGCATTCCAATTTGTATACAGGATTATATATGAAATGTATGTATATACATATGTACATATGTTTGCAAAAGCTATTCAAGCGAATTTGATTTTATTAAAGATCATAAGTAGGAAAAAACTTTGTTTGGGGTGAATATGTATGGTCATATTGCTAGTATTGCTTAAATATTTAATATTTACTAGTATTACTTTTGCTTAGAAAAGGTCTTTTCCAATAACATTAGTCAACACAAATAATTTATTGGTTCAATAATATTTATAAATAAAAAAATACTGTTAATTAATTCACTATAAAAACATATAGCAAATAAATTTTTAATATGTCTATGTTGTTGATAAGTTATACTTTTATAATTGATGCATGGTCTGTATACCTTTGAATAAATAGATTAGCATGTGTAAATGCGAATAGGTACTTCATTGCTTTGTTTTGTAATTCATTTGAAAAATTAATTAAAAATCGGCATATGTTCGAAGCCTCCTTTGTTTGACCAGCGACTATCGTTTAGTATTGTTTTCAAATTGTAGCTTTGTCTAAGCCAATACTCGTTAACGCGCACGTCGCTTAATTCCGGCTTTGACACACCTGTGCACACATCGAACAGCTCGCTATGCGCCACTAAACCGACTGCGCCCCCTTACTGTTCACGCGTTTTAGACAAACTGAATCGATCATGTTCATAAGTATATACATATGTATGTTATGTATGTGTGAGGTTTATCGGTTTTACACGAATCAATTGACAAAAGTTTGTCGACCAGGTCGTACATCAATACACATTTCGGGCTGTTGGGCAGTTGCATCGCATTGAATTCGTATGTATGTATGTACATGTAAACACACAGTAACAATAACGTACACATTTGAATGCATACATTTATAACGCTAATTCATACATACATACATACTTATTTCTTGTAAAATGTTTGCTATTTATTACACATGCGCATATACTTGTACAGTGAGCGGTTTGATTTACAGAACAAAAAAAAAAGGAAAAATTCCGTATGTGGGATATGTTCTACTTATCATTTTGAACAACTTTGCCTAAGAGACTATGGGTCTAATTTTTAAGGTGAAGTCTTGGACTTTCAATTTAGATTTTTCGATCGACGCAATTTCGCAATTTTTTTATTGGAAAGGAAGCTGTAAAACATTATTATATGAGAGATATAGAGATAAATTTTTTGAATTTGTCTAAAGTCACTTATAAAATAAAATCATTCTTCCAATAGTTCAGCGGTATTAAGTCTGACGATGTGGGAGGCCCAGACTCAGCTCCCCGACGTCTCATAGAAGCGCGTTATTCACTAGAGTACGAAACGGATCCATGGTTACTCGAATTTCCCAGTCTGCTGTGCGACTATGTCGCCCCAACATTCGACGCAGCGAGCATGCGCCACGCGAACCGAACCATTTTTTGCACGATTTGCTAATGTTGTTCCGGAGTAAGTCTGTTCATTATAAAAAGGCAAGCCGACTCAGTATAAATCAGCTAACAGCTGTCGAGAAGATGAACTCCAAGCAAAGTATTGCCCCATTGAAAATCACACGTCTAAAAAATACAAGTTATATACACACATATTATCACCATAAAATATACACGTTGTGAGTTTTAGAGCTCAATTTTATGGATCCATTGGGGGTTAAATATTTTTGCTGATATTGTGTGATATTATAATATCTCTTTCTAGACAAATATAGTAAAGTTTATGAGTCATATTTTACCTCTTATTGCTCTTAAGAATCGTTTAAAAACTCCTTAAGTGGAAAGTCTATTTATTATTTACATAGTTTTCATATATTCTACAATAATAATATAAAAAAATTGTTGTTCTTCGGTAATCGAATTTGTCAAAACAAGTACGTCTATAGTTCTAATTTATACCATTGATATAAAGATTTTGCCAACAGTTTATAACACTTAATCAATATCACCTGATAAACTCCATATTTATTCTGAAATTCCCAATAGCCTAGGCGCGTCAGACATCCACCCTTCCTACATACCAAAAATTGGTCTATTTTTATACGAGTGCTTACAACTTGGAGATTTGTTGAAGGTTTTTCTTTCGTTGATATAATCTTCGCTGTTATTGATTGCAAATTTCAACTTTGAGTTGAGCTAAAATAGTAAAATACAAACCTAATCTACCCAATTAGGTTGTGGTAAAGACTAAGATCAACCTCTTTAAAAGTTGTAGCTTGCTGATATTTCCATACTGCGCTTACTTCTCAATTTCAATGCATTTTGAATTTAAGGAAGTTAATATTATTATCATCTGGAAAAATTGCACAAAGCGACGAAGGTGCTAAAATATACAAACTTTACAAAAGCCATTATTAGCCACAACAAATGGCAACGACACATGAACCGTTCAAATAAGTAGCCAACAACAATTGTACAAAATTTGCTTTTGCCTTGCACAAAACATTGTTAATAATAATGACTAACAAACACCAGCTTTTTGAAAAAGGTAAGCGATGCGAAAAGCAGACGTTGGGCAATTGTTCGATGTTGTTAAAAGCTTGAAAGCGAAAGAGTGAAAGAATAAAATTCAATGCGAGTAGGTAAAAAATCGTTCAAATTACCGAATTACAATAAGAAACCGAAATTAATTGAATAAACAAAAATTGGGTGTGATAAATACGACTGGTATTATTTACCGATAACACAAATTGAACAGACACTTAAATGGTATGTATACACAAATTATGTATTATAATACTAACCAATAGAAATATAGAAACATAGAAAGTGGAATATTACAGTTAGACATGGTGAGGTTAACTTCGGGTGCGACTGGCCATTTGAGAAATATTCTCGGATACATACATATGTACATACATACATGAGCAACACCTCAACTTTAATTGTTTTTAAAAGGATCAATGAAAGAATTTTAATTTTTTTTGGCATTAAATAACAAAATTATAGTCAAATATTTTTCTTAATTAAAAAATAATAATAGTTTCCGAAGTTTCCATATAAAGTAAAGGGTGATTTTTTAAGAGCTTGATAACTTTTTAAAAAAAAAAAAACGCATAAATTTCTCATCGGTTCTTTATTTGAAACGTTAGATTGGTTCATGACATTTACTTTTTGAAGATAATTTCATTTAAATGTTGACCGCGGCTGCGTCTTAGGTGGTCCATTCGGAAAGTCCAATTTTGGGCAACTTTTTCGAGCATTTCGGCCGGAATAGCCCGAATTTCTTCGGAAATGTTGTCTTCCAAAGCTGGAATAGTTGCTGGCTTATTTCTGTAGACTTTAGACTTGACGTAGCCCCACAAAAAATAGTCTAAAGGCGTTAAATCGCATGATCTTGGTGGCCAACTTACGGGTCCATTTCTTGAGATGAATTGTTGTCCGAAGTTTTCCCTCAAAATGGCCATAGAATCGCGAGCTGTGTGGCATGTAGCGCCATCTTGTTGAAACCACATGTCAACCAAGTTCAGTTCTTCCATTTTTGGCAACAAAAAGTTTGTTAGCATCGAACGATAGCGATCGCCATTCACCGTAACGTTGCGTCCAACAGCATCTTTGAAAAAATACGGTCCAATGATTCCACCAGCGTACAAACCACACCAAACAGTGCATTTTTCGGGATGCATGGGCAGTTCTTGAACGGCTTCTGCTTGCTCTTCACCCCAAATGCGGCAATTTTGCTTATTTACGTAGCCATTCAACCAGAAATGAGCCTCATCGCTGAACAAAATAAAGCGCGAAACACATTTCGAACCGAACACTGATTTTGGTAATAAAATTCAATGATTTGCAAGCGTTGCTCGTTAGTAAGTCTATTCATGATGAAATGTCAAAGCATACTGAGCATCTTTCTCTTTGACACCATGTCTGAAATCCCACGTGATCTGTCAAATACTAATGCATGAAAATCCTAACCTCAAAAAAATCACCCGTTACTTGTATGTCGTGGGTTCGCTTAGCCTCAATACAAGTATTAACTCAACCGAAGTAGCTAAATTTAACAAACTAGACGTACAGGTGAAAGCAAAAAGATCGCCTGAGGAACGGAAATCAATATGTTAGGAATAAGATGGACGGTCTATTTTATAAAAAGATTTCCATATAAAATATATGAAAGAATCATATAGATTCATGATGAAGCCCTTTAGCGTCATAGCTTGTGTAAAAATTAATGTTTATGATTTGGTTATTGATTAATCGCAATTATAGTAGTTTTTAACATAATCGTTATATGGGACGTGTGCAAAGTTATATTTGATTTCGCCCATTTTCACATTATTGGAGGAGAAGAATTATTCTAAGTAAATTTGGCTGTTGTTGCTCTAGTGGCTTGGCAGAAAGGTAATAAGGATGTTGCCCCTACCACTTTTTCAAATATCAAATCCTAAATTCTCTTCCTTGACGTATCAGTTATCAATTTAGGGTTTTGTATCTTATTATCTTAATTCATAGGTTTAACTGTAATTTTTTATAGAGTGTGGAAATATTTTGCGATACTCTAAATCGTCGCAGAGCCATCTTCCAATAGATTTCCTGATTGTAGCAGGAAAAACGTCAACTTCGATAACACCTACTTATACCATTCACAAATACTAAAGATTTATTATTAGAACTTGATTTTGATCGTACAGAAGCCAGCTACTTGCTATAGAAGTCCGATCGACAAATTAGCAATTTCGTGATGAGTAAATGACGTATACAAAATTTCAGATCGATAACTCAAATATTGAGTTACCTACTCTTTTATATACATTCAGATAGACAGACAGACGGAAGGACAGACAGCCGCTCGGAATTCATTTATATACATATATAATCCTCTATCTAACTCGATTATTATTTAGGTAACAGTTAGGCCATTAGATGACAAAACTACTGTACTCTGTAGCAACATGTTGCATAAATAGAAAGGTGTTTGCTTGAAATAGTTTACATGCAAGCCGGAATAGAGATGTACATACAACATATAAGATAATGTTAATTATAAGTAAATAAGGTAATAAACACAAACTGTGATGCATTTACAGGGTTTGTCCGGAAAGTAATGGGACTGATATTTTTTCGCCGCGACTGTACTTCGGAGCGTGGATTCAATTGGATTCGGTAGATGGCGTTTCTAGCTAACGAACGAGCGGCTGGTCAGTTGTCTTCGAGCAACTGGAGATTCAGGACAAACATTTTCGCGCGACGTGTTTCTGTGAGTGTTGTAAGCCGAAAATGCAGCGTTCGTTAGAGCAGAGGTACGCGATTAAATTCTGTGTGAAAGTCGGTAAATCTGTGACAGAGACGTTTGATATGATCAAGCAGGTTTGCTCAGATGTTGCTTTAGCAAGAAGTAGTGTGCTTCAGTGGTACCAGGTCTTTTTGGAGGACCGGGAAGAGGTCGTTGATGAAGATCCTGATGGGAGACCTGCGTCTTCGACAAATACCGACAATCTGATTTGTGTGCGAAAAGTTTTGAAGTTTTCAAGAGACTCAAACGAAGCGTCAATCGGGTCCGACAAGACATCGCAGCCGATTGGAAGTTGCACCACTGATGATGCCCTACAAACCATATGTGGCGTCCCGGACTTTTTTGTTTCCTTACCTAAAAAGGCCGCTGAAAGGCAATTATTTTGAGACGACATGGGGGATTTAAGCAGCATGCACCTCGTCTCTCAAGGCAATTCCGGAAAATGCCTTCCGTGACGGCTTCAATGCTTGGAAAACTTTAATTCGCGTATAGAAGACCAATATGTGCTGTCTAAATCATGGAAAGTTTTCGAGTGAATCATCAATTTCAATAAGTAGATGATTTGTTGTATCACAACGCAAGTTAATCTTTCGAATTTTATTTCATCAACTGAGGTATCATTGGCCAATCTAGAAATAAATACAGATTTCTCAGCTAGTATTACCACTAAGGGCTTAAAAGGGGGCGCCGGGTTTTTAGTGGGAGGATGATGAATGTTCTGATTAATACTAAGGCTAAGTTGCTATCGTATTCCCGATATTAGCTTCTATATTACTTATTATTTCAGCTTTGCTTGATTGATAGGAAAGCGAAATTATATTAAATATTCTACTGTAAAAGCCGATCAATCGCCGAACGTGTATGGCAGTGCCAAACATGAGTAGTGGCTGTGTAAATATTGCGATTGGCGTCACAAATTACCACCATACTTTATTTCGAAATTATTCAAATATTTGATACCAAATGCTGTACAAACTTATTTGCAAGCACAATTTACTTAAATATTTCCATATTTTTATTAATAGAATAAATATATACATATGTATGTATGTATTCAGAGCCTAGGTATGCAAAAGGCAGTAGACTACACAAAAAAGTATTGCGGAACCTGAATATTTTATTTTTTTTCAAGAAAAGGGTATGAATTCGTTCCCGTTATTTAATGTGTCAGCTTGTGGTGTTTTAGTTGGACTTGTTGTTAGAAAGTGTTCAAAAGCTCAAAGTGACAATCATCGACAAAACGATTGAAACACGCTAAAATTGGTTTGGTTTCGTTCAATTTTTGGCTTCATAACTTTCGTATAATTCAGTGAATGAGGCATTGCCACATCAAGGGCGTGAAACCTTTACAACAAATTACAATTTGTGAGTTTTGTTTGTTTAACAATGAAGTGTTTGGACACAAAGGAAAGTAATTAAATTGGCGATGTTATTGTTAAGCGCTAATTGGCCTGGCTAATTGTATTAATAATAATATTAATTATACAAAAAATTATATATATGAAATTTAGAAGACGATCGACTTATTCGGTGTTATTTTTTCTACTCAAGAATGAATATTATAAATCTGCGATGCTGTACTGCGGAATTAAGATGAAAAAAGACTGGAACAGAGCTACAAAAGTATAATTTCTTTTTTAATTAGTACTTATTAAATAAGTGAATATTTATATATGTATAAGGTGACTTGGTTTGGTATTTTTTCGATTGAAGTAATATCCAGTATTATTGCAGTGTCAAAAATGGACAATGAGTATGACTTTTAAATTTTAAATCTTGTCTTACAAATTAAATTTTTTGAATTTTATTTAAATTTTTTTTCAAACAATCATATCTACCGAAATAATTTTCTGTATTAGTTATACCGTTAACAGGGTATACTAAGTTTGCCCCGAAATTTGTAACACCCAGAAAAAAGCGTCGGAGACGCCATAAAGTATATACATATGTATATAAATGATCAGTATGATTGAGCTGAGTCGATTTAGCCATGCCTGTCTGTCTGTCAGTCCATCTGTATATATACGAACTAGTCCCTCAGTTTTTAAGATATCGTTTTGAAAATTTGCAAACGTCATTTTCTCTTCAAGAAGCTGCTCATTTGTCGGAACTGCCGATATCCGACCGATCGGAATCAAAGCCTTGTATGGAAACCTTTCGCATTTAACGTGGTATCTTCACGAAATTTGACATGAATACTGCTTAAGGTAATAATATAATATTCGAAGAAATTGTTCACATCGGATTACTATAGCATATAGCTTCCATACAAACTGAACACATAGTTACTAAAAAAAATGTACCTGTGAAGGGTATACTGGCTACGGTTTAGCCGAAGTTAAGGTTTTTTCTTGTTTTTTCTTAATAACAATGACTTCTAAAATATTTATTTCGGAATATAAGGTTGAACTTCCTTAACTTGAATCACCACAATCGACAAAAAACTTCTAGTTATGGAAGGAAAATTGTTTAAAATTTGAGTTATGGAGAACTTCAGAGTTCAACTGTATGTACCAAGTTGCATGATAAACGGTTAAATGGTTTGGCGTGAAAGCTAACAAATAAACTTACATTCACATTTGTAGAGATGTTCGATATCGCTCTTGCTTTTATAGTTTTGTGTAGATCTTGCGGCATCAGAACTCCAATAACTCTAATAATAAAGGAAGTTTCATTTGTACACAGTACTAAACAGTTGTGGGTGAAATTCATCGTTATTTTCTCATACTTTGATAATTTTAATGACATATTTTTATCGATTTTCCCGTTCCGATGATTTCAATTCAACCCTGACTAAATGGTTAAACATATTCTTTTAGTAGTTGCCATTCTTAATAATTGTTTAAAATTTTAAGTGGCTCTTCGCAAAAATGGCACATAATTGAACATTTTTAAGCCTCATTGCATATTTGATTATACTCATTTTTTTTTGTTAATTTTAAGCATGCTATGTTTGTATGTAGTAAATATCTATATGTGGGTATGTGCATTCCGAAAGTTATGGATGCAGAACGTGGCAAGCTCTTTCAAGCGCCACTTGTGATATTTGAACGCTGATGTCACTGGAAGCGGCGCGTGCAGCCGTCATATCCGCCTGAATGGTATCAGTTAAGTGGCAGTGGTTGGAAAGCAGCGCCTCAGCATTAAACCGTTTCGAAATAATTTTGAATGCCCGCAAAATGACGCACAATTACAGCCGTAAAGTCGCAATGCGAAAGTAAAAAATAATAAAAAAACGAAACAAAAACACATTGCGGAGCACTTCAGAATCCACGTTTAACATTTCAATTTTGCTCTGAATAGCATTCCATAATTATACAGTTCTGATTTGAGTGCCTACCTTTTTCTGCAATATTGTATTCAATTTTTAATATATTTGTATTTAAATCAAGAGCGGTTCCATTTTGCACATTTGAGCTGCACTTGAAGGTTTGGTGAACTGGAAAAACATTTTATAACAGTACTTATGCGTACATCCATACCTATGGAAATCATAAGTAAGTATGTGTTAAAATATGCATATGCATATGTACATTTTCCATAGGTAGGCAGTTGTAATGATTCCATTTAATTATAGCTTGTCTCGAAAGCAATCTTCAGCTGCCTAACTGCACTTATGTGCTCATACATATGTGTGTGTGTACCATATGGGAGTTAGAGTTCGGGTGTGTATGTATAAAATTTCTTTTCTAACATTCGGTGCTGTCGAAATTTCGCAATAAATCATAAAAACATATTTCTTTCAATTCGAACTACTCAACCATAAAAAATTAATTATGACTTACAAGTTCTTATTATTTTTTGGCCCATCGTCATAGGATCTCAACAATACACGCGTTTAACTGCTTTTGATTTATAAGAAGAGCCAAACGGTAGTAAATATGAATTATTGCTTTGTGAATTTTTAAGGTGAGGGAGCGTGAAAATTTCCGCCAGACAAAGATAAGACAATGTACATACCCCATAAGGACAAGGGAATAAGAGGTTGAATAGCGGTAATGTTTGCCAACAAAACGTAAATTATGAAAATTATTATTGTACGTTTCACAATGGAGAAAAGTGAGGATAAAAAAGTGAACAAAAACCCAGTCTAAAAAAGTGACATCTTTATTTGTTTCCATACCACTTCTTCATACGAAAGTGTTTAGCTAAGTACGAAGTGAAATTGAACTCGGAAGTGATTTATGATTTACTGTAACGCAGTTGCACAAAAATATGTATGTACATATATAAATTGTACGCCACTAAGTGTTTAAATATATATGTATAAATATATATAATACATAAATATTGTATATATGTGGTCGAAAAAGTATTTTCGTATTTTGTCAATAGATGTCGTTGCAGATGTACATATGTCTCCAGTGCTACCAATCACATAATGTCATACCTTATAGTGTTGGAAAGCTGTAATTTTAAGCTTCATTTAACAAAAAAAATCAAATTCGGGGAAAAAAGTTACAGCTGTACAAAAATTAGTAAAAATAATGAAGAAATTCACTATATTTTAAAATTTTTGTATAAAAAGGGGAAAGTGCCACACAACCCACCAATGAAATGTGTGAAGTTTACAAAAAACGATACTGTATCAGTTCATGAAGCACAACAATGAATCGCTCGCTTCCGTTCCTGAAGCTTTTAAATTTCGATTTACACTGATGAAAGTTTTACACTGAATGAATAATGTCTCTAGCGGGAAAATGGCAAAAAGTTGTCCACCAAAATTATATTTATTTATTTATTAGTATAAATATTAATAAAAAAAAAATAAATTGAAGTTTGATTAGAAATACGAAAAAACTTTTCCGACTAGCCAATATACCAATATATGTATGTATTATATGTACATATATAATGACATAA
Source organism: Bactrocera dorsalis (assembly GCF_023373825.1). Lineage (NCBI taxonomy): Eukaryota > Metazoa > Arthropoda > Insecta > Diptera > Tephritidae > Bactrocera > Bactrocera dorsalis. The sequence continues at coordinate 49,892,912 of NC_064307.1, forward strand.
ATACACATTATACCTATCTAGAAACAAATTCACATTGCTTAATACATACCTTTCTCAGCAAAAGTAGCCGCAGGCATAAAAGCACTCTGCGATTCCTCATGATTCACACAAACATAGAAAATTCATTTATAAGCATATTTTACAGTCCAAAGCTAATTGTTAGTCTACAATGTAGACATACATAGTCAAAATACAGATGAGATTGTACATACAGTGTGAAAATGGATGAAATCTCATTATAGCCTCGACCTCAAAGAGATTTAATTTTGTAACCCAGTTGATACAGGAAAGCTTTTGTATAAACCGGAGTGAAAATTGAGCTATGGGCAATGCACCGCCCACACACAGTTGACTTAACATCACATATAAATTTTCTTATTTCAGCGCATTTTGCAAAATTTTATAAATGAGGTTGCTTTAATGAAAATTGTTTATAGACAAATATTGCATTTACAAATACAACGGAAGATGAGGAAAATGTTCGCGTAATCTGGTATTTGTTTGGATCAACGAAAGAGGTTTTTTTTTGCTTAGCTTATATTCACTGCGTAACCATTTTTTCAAAACAATTTAAATGCCAGAAGAAAATAGCATACGAAAACTTATGGGGAATTGTCAGGAAGCAGATTAACGGAAAACAGATCCACGGTAAAAAAACAAGCTATTTGGTGCTTTTAAACGGAATGGAATAAATGACACACATATTAGTAATTTAATTTAATTTTGCTGAAATCATTAAAAATAATGGCTACCCAATAAAATTACTTTCATAAAACTAAAGCACAATAAGTTCTTTCGCACGAATATTTTACTTTTTTCCGTTCTGTTATAATTTATAAATTTTAATTCTACTTGTAATGCATCTATGTAAAGTTATGATTTCATTTATATTTTTAAACAATTTTAATCATTTATTTTGTACATCTACATAGATAGGTGAAAAATTTGTTGAGTCGCTGGAGAAAAATCTCAAAGCTGTACGAGGCAAGCTTTAATTGATGATAGGGAGTTCAAATGGATCTGACTGAAAAAAAAGTTCATTTGTTTACTTAGGAAGGGAACAAAACTGTTTACATCCGCAGATTATTTTCAATGATTTTGTTTATATCGCTACAGGAACGCGCGTCCGTATTTTTTAGTTAAAAAATCCTGAAAAAAACTTTTAAAGTTTACCTGCGTCGGTGTTTTTCCAGCATAACATCATTTGGCTTAATACCAAAAGTATAAGAAATCATCCAAGTTATTAATAGAGATGTTGTAATGAAACCAAGCAAGCTCATAATCAGTGGTATAATAAAATTTAGTGTTCTGTTTGTCTCAAGTGCGGCTGAGACCGGGCGTCAGTCTCGAAACAAGCGGCCCTCTTTATAAATATGTAGAAAACTTTATACTAATCGCCTAGCGAGGTTGTGAGTTGGGTTGGGAACCAACCACAGCAACTGAGTCCTCCATTGTCGAGTAGAGCCACAATCCGTATCAGATCAAAAATTTTAAACATAACACCGATTTGCGCCCACGCCCTGTCGAAAGCGAAGTACGATATGACCAAAGATGCCTTTTATAAGCGGTGGGAGCGCCCTTGTAAAGGAATGCTCTCGCCACGATATAAAAATTGTGCTTTGGTTCAACAGTTGGAAAATTCAGTCTCCACGGCGCACATTGGTTTCTGCTAGTGCATACTGCGGCTAAAAATATAAGGAGTTGTCGCAGGACAATGACATTTGGTACATCATTGTTTTGGATTCCAATTAAGAAAAAAATGAAAAAATTTTTTTAAAAAATTTTATTTTACACCCACCTCCCATATAAGGTGAAACTTAATTTTTGACCTACAGCACTGATTTTTGGTGCATAGCATTTTTATGACATTATATATGTTGGTGTTAAATTTCAATAATATCCGCCCACTTTTACGCCCACCTCCCATACAACTAAATTCTCTTTTATCAAGTCTCTTTTAGCAAATTTCTTACATCTTCGTGACATTCTGACACTGTTTTTTTCAAGGGGGGCAATTTGGGGCAGCTGAATTTTTTTTTATCGTTTAGCTGAGACTTCAGGCTTTAATTCGGTATATGTATGTCGACAGCGGTAGACAGCGCTAAAAAGATGCACCACTTTGAATTTGAAGAAAATTGAAATTTTGACGTCCAAATTATGTTGTTCCACAAAATTTTTTATGCATTATTTTTTTCAGTGGATTTTGATGCAAATTTTTTCTTTGATACATATTATAAATGAAAAATAATAACAAAGTTGAATTTCAATAGTTGTTTTATTGTATCAATGATTTGACTTTTGAGTAAATTTTTTGCTAATTTTGATGTTCTCTACATTCACCAACTTTGGGTATTTCTGGACAAAAAACTAATGCAGATAGAATCCTAATACTTTGGGAAAATAATGTATAGATAGTTGGTAACAAACTGTGAAATTTTCATTCAAATCAGACAACTTGAAATTTTTGAATTTCGGCCACAGATATACCAATGTGCGGCGGCACCTCTCATAATGGGTTGAGGCTGATCGACTTTGCAGGGGTCCGAAATATGGTTGCCTCTATTACTAGATTTCAGCACAAAAAAAATCATCAAGCTATTTAATTCAAAACAACATCGATCATGTTGTATTATAACGACATGCGTGACATGTGACATGCGTACGCTTCGAGAACCTAATATCGACTATACCTGTATTGTTGTAGCGAAGATTCGCGCCCGTACAGAAAAGTACGCCCGTCAATCAACACAGGGAAGGTACGGAGACCAGAAACTACTATCGAAATCGACAGCTAAACGGTTTTCTATTCGATTTGCACTCCTGCTCTCTGATAGCACTCATCAGCAGTTCTGTAAAAGAGAACAGTGGAGAGAAAGCGGGCAGGTCCTGAGATACGGGATTTTACTTAGGCCAATGGACCGGACTCATTTGGATACCAGCTGTTATGAAGTTTACCTTATTACCTTTTTGGATGTAAATTTTAATCTCTCTGATGCTAAATATATCCTTTGGTATAGCACCAATATGTTTACGATAAAGTGAAAGAATCCTATGAAGATGTGGTTGTTGTATGATCTCGCCCATTTTAATTCCTTGTTATAGGATTTCAGGGTAATGTTAAGTACCAAATTTGGTTCAAATTAGATGAGCAGGTCCATCTCAGGACTTGGATTTACCTACAATTTTCATACCGGCTCCTATTAAAGCCTTTCATACAATCTTTAATTTATTTCATGTTTCTGGCACTTATTTTTTCATTTATAATCTTATTTTTAGTAATTTTCAACATAACCGATGGATGGAGATATTTGCCTAGAACGAATTTGGTTGATTTAATTTCTGCGGTTTGGCAGTTACGCATGTTAAATCTATAAATGGGGCGGGGTGACGCCCAATTTTCCAAACATTTTGAAGTAACAGCTGCTCCTACTTAATACTTCACTCAAGTTATCGCGTTGAAGGACAGACAGTGACGTGATACAGCGAGTTGGTGGTACAAGCAACCATTAGGTGAACAAAACTATTAAATTTTCTGGTGTGAGATTATAAATATGCAAATATTTCCCCATGCCATTGAATAAAGAGGGTGAATTGCGGGCAGTTTCTCATCCTTATTTAGTATACTTATCCATTGCTCCCTTTTGATCGTTTTGTGAATTACAATATAATAATAATACATCCATATTTATAATTTCCCATCCTCACCAAAGATATATAAACACATTAACTAACCATTTCCAAGCATTTTTCCAACCGCGATTTATTTTTTCACATCCACTTTTTAACCTCGTGTGGGTAAAAAATAAATTCTGTTATTTTTCACGAGTTTCCATTAAGTATTGCGGCTATTTGTTATTATTAGCAAAGTTCATCGAGTACTTTCTAAATGTTATTCTTTGTGTTATGATTTTCCACGCGCTAATGAATAAATAACATTAACACGCGTTAATGGTTGCAAATTGTTCCCGCTTAGTGGCGAAGTTGAAGTGGTGAATTGTGAGATAAGCGAGAATAACGCAGTGGAAGGCTGCTAACGTTACTTCAAGTGCCACTTGAAAATATGAAAATGGCTTTGCGTTTAATTTCCAACAAGCGAAATGGAAAAATGGACTCGACAAAGCATTGGTTTTTTATTTGTGGTATAATTTGTTAAGTAGGTAGATAGGTAGGGTGGCGGTATGACGCACCTTGGTCTTTAAGCTTATTGCGTACCACCGGGACTAAAGTCTCCTCACTCCATTGGCTGCTCTCTGAACTCTTCCGTGCTTCTGATGAAGTCCATCAGCGTGAAAAGTTGTATCATAGAAGATGTTTGATAGTCTCCTTTTCTTCTATCTACTGTCAGCTTCTACAATAGTTGTTATAAGGCGGTCTACTGACATGTCTACTTTCCAGCACTCTGACTAGAGTTTTTATATCATTCCTTTCAAACTTTAATAGGCCCGTATTCGACTCCAGCCACGTTCCCTTGCTTGTTAAGCAACTTAGGGACTTCGATACCTACAAGCAACCAGAGAAAAAAAACACTTCTTTCCCAGAGTCTAATTGCTTGCTAATTGCCTGCTTCACAGCTCCCTGGGATATCACTATATTCTGTTACCCATTCCGTTAGATCCACTAAGAGATCGGAAGGCAATATTGGATATCGGATTTAAATTTAACTCTGTAGGATTTCGAATATCCGTGATAATCGAACTTTGTAAGTTTGTTCTTAGAATATTCATTGTTGCTAGCGACGAAAAGGGAGGACACTATCAGCCTCGGAGCTGACTTCGCTGCCGTTTGCTTGCAGAACTAGCCTGTTGGTAGTAAAAATACGTTAGTCGCCATTTGGCCCCACCATTCTTTTACACGTGTAAATTGCTGTAGCTGCTTTTTTACCCAGCTTCCAAATTTGTTTTCCAAGAGAGCTTTCTATCCAAAATTAGTTCCTGCCTTATCTCCTATTATTAGCCTGGTACCAAGTAATATGGGAATATTGTGTTTCCTAGTGAACAATACTAACTCTGTCGCATATATTGCCTGCACAAAGTTAGCGAGGGTATTCGGAAATTTAACTCTAATCGAAAATGCGCCATTGGCAGTATATGCCACAACATGTGCCCCCTTCTTTTAAAGATACACCAACATTTTAATCATTGTTAAAATCCCGAAAAGTGGAGTTAATACGCCACATTGGGGTGTACCCCTTCGGAAAGATTTGCACATCGTTGAAGTTCCTAGCATTGAAATTATTGACCTGCCCTTAATTAATTTAAAAAGAGGCTTAGAGAAGCCCAAATCAGTAAACGCGCTTAGTATGGTTTTAGGGTGGATGTTGTAGAAAGCGCCTTCTGTTAGAACACTGCCGTTTTTCCTGGATTTGGGTTTCTTGTTATGTGTAACTCTATCAGTCTTTCCAGTGTTTATAAGAACTTGAAGAAAGGCTAATTGGTCTGAAATGCGTTGGATGAGGGCATGGGTCTTTACCTGCCTTTGGTATATATATATCTTTAAATTTTCTTCATAACTAAGGGAATATAGTTGAATTGCAATGGCCCTTTGAGCATGGTTACTAGCCAAGTTTCGCACTTGTCTTTGCGTTGGCAGTTCTTGAGCTCGTTGAAAACGCTGCTCTCTTCTAGGAATAACTAGACTTTTTAACAGGAGAACGGTACACCTTTAAGTTAATATTTTTGTTGTTCTTTTGGCATAGATTTTAGACCTAAAAGCGTAGGAAGAAGTATGTCCGCCAGCGCATAGCTCCAGCTACGCAAGTAAGACCTTTTTTACAGGATCTGAAAAGGCCCAATCCAGCCAACCATCGCAAGATTCCTTACTGGATGCTGTGCTATTGAGGAGCAACGAACACATATGTAGGTTGGAGGATTGACCTTAGCTAGCTACCTCAGTATCATAACAGGGTTGAACTGTTGCTGGCTTGTCCCTGCTTACGTCGTGATACTGTGGTATTTATTACTATCTGATACCCTCGGGGAGGGTTCAGCGGGGAATTTTCGACGACCTATGTTATATTAGGTTTCGCGTGAAGTTTGTAAAAGACCAGATGGTAAGCAAGGAATAAAGCTCGAAGACCCTATGATGTATATTGGAAAAAATTTCATGAAACTTTGAACCATTAATTCTGATCCTTCTTCATCCTTTTTGATTTTTCACGTTTTTCATATACTTTTGAAAAAAATTTAATCGAAATAATTCCTAAGGATAACAAAAAACTCATCGTAGTCGAAAAAATCGTTTCGTATTTTGTAAATAGATGTCGCTGCAGTTGCATATATCCAGTACTATCAATCACATGGATCATACCATATACAAGTAGTGTTGGAAAGGTGAGATTTTAAGCTTCAGTTTATGTTACAGCTTTTCAAAAATAAGTGAAAATAATGAAGAAATTCACTATATTTTAAAATTTTTGTATAAAAAGGGGAAAGTGCCACACAAGCCACCAATGAAGTTTGTGAAGTTTAAGGAGACGATACTGTATCAGTTCGTGTAGCACAACAATGATTCGATCGCTTCCATTCTGAAAATTTCAAAATTTTGATTCACACTGTTCAAAATTTTACACTGATTGAATAATGCCTCTTGCGGAAAAACATTTATTTTTTAAATAAAAAATATGAACCGTTTTGATCGACCACTTTTTGCCATTTAGAATAAATATAAAAAATAAGTTAAAGTTTGATTAGAAATACGAAAAGACTTTTTCGCATGGGACTGCGGCGATTCATGGATGGACTTCAACATTTTTCGAATCAAATAACAGTATATTAAAAAAATATAGTCATATAATTTAAGATATCTTAAAAAGTCAAGCCGATGGGAAAAAAACAAAAGTTTAAGTTTTATGTTAGCCTGGTAGGCTAAAGGACAACGCAACCTTTAGTTTTAGGTCTTACAAACAATGTTCATCTAAAGGCAAAGAAAACCTTTTCATTTACGGTATGGCGGTACTTTTAAATCTAGCTAATAATGTAGCAACAAAAATTTCTCTAAAATTGGAAAAAATATGGATTACAGCATAACAATAACTGCAGAAAAATTTATATGCATTATATGAACAATTGATTTATCATATAACAAGTATTTGATCTGAACGCGGAAGTGAAACATTATGCCTGATTTCATCTCTAAGAACCTCACAGAATGCCCATTAAATCATTTATAAAGACAACAATGAAATTTTTTTTAGGCGAACACAATTGCTAATGTTGAGCATTAACTTTAAACCCTATATAATGTTTTATACAAAATTGTTTCAGATTTAAAAATTACCAAAGCATGTCTGAACGTAAACTAAACTACATACAGACGAATGATCATAGAAACGAATAACAAAACTGATCACTTTATAGACATTGTTAATGTTCAATGAAGCAGAAATAAGTGACCGGAAGGAACGTAAGAAGGAATGCATGAATTTCCTAGGATGATCAAAGCGCTTCCTTTTCTCAATGAATATCAGTTTTACTAATACAAAGAGTTTAAAAGTTTGTTAAATGGTAAGTAGACGTAGCCCAACAGTCCAAATTTAGTTGATAAGATGCGAGGCGTTCCATTTTTATGAAGAAATAGTAAAAGGGTTTCTTCTCAACAAGTTTAATTGATTTAGCTTCAGCGGTTTGGAGGTTTGGAATTAATAGTTTTACAAGTTAATTATGATGCTTTATATGTTTTTGTTGGATGGCGTTTTGTTGGGCGTGGCGTTAATCTAATTTCGACCATATGTAATTCCAACCACCCTTGGATATAAAGAGCTTACTATAACTATATATACTTTATTCTATAGCAACATGTTGCGAGAGTATAATAACGAAATTCATTGTGTCTAGTATATGGGAGCTGGGGTAATTCGTGGACCAATTTCACACATTATTATTCTTTATAATAAGATAATATAGCCAATATTATACGTTGCAGAGGATGGAGTGATGTGTAGAAGTTTACGCAAGTGAGGAAAGTTCTCTGATGGCCATTTATTTGGGTGTGGCCAGAAACGATTCTCTTTTCTTCTTTACTTACGGTCTTTGACCAAGTATCCTCTGGGTAGCCTAAGAACATTCTTTTGAGGGCGAAACATCCCCTACATAGGATTGTGCGCTGAGTTTGGGACCCTTCTTTTGACGAAGACATGGTAATCGAAAAAAGGATTACGATCTCTAAATTGGGAAGGTGCCGCTGCACAGCTGGTTGATATCCTCGTTTGAGTGAAACCTCACATCACCGCCGTCCAAGTGATGGACGTCATAAGGACTGAGGCAAGTAGGTCCTTGTGGCATTTACTACAAAGGCCATATAAAAGAGCGCAAGTTTTGTGTAGGATTCGTGGTGGGAGAGAGACTCCGTCGCCGAGTACTATCATTCACTCCTGTGGATGAACGTTTAGCCACAATCCGCATCAAAGCGAAGTTCTTCAACATATCGCTAAATTGCGCTCACGCTCCGACGGATGAGAAGAACATTGTGATCGGCTTCGCCTGGGCCCGAAATATGGTTATCTGTAGTACTAGATTCCAGCTTAAGAAAATACAGCAAGCTTCCTGGCTGTCTCCGGATGGAAATACCACCAACCAGATCGATCATGTTGTGATAGACAGAAGACACTTCGCCAGTGTTCTAGACGTGCGTACGCTCCGAGGTCCTAACATCAACTCGGACCACTATCTTGTTGCAGCGAATATACACACCCGCCTGTGTACTGCAAAAAAAGCACATCAACAAACACAAGTAAGGTTCGACGTCGAGAAGCTCCAATCACAACAGATAACCGAACGATTTTCTACTCGATTTCCACTGCTGCTCTCTGAGAGAACTCGTAAACAACTCTGTATAAGGGAACTGTGGGCCGACATTTCAAGCTCCTTACGTACTATATAGCTGCTACCGAAACCATTGGCTTTCGAAAAATGCAAAAGCACAGCTGGTACGACGAGAAGTACCGTGTCGCAGCGAAGAGGGAACAGACTTCCTACCTCGCAACTTTACGATCGACCACATCACGTGCGGATGGGGTAGATACCGAAAGTTGCGAGACGCATTTGTAGACAGAAAAATAAAGAGGCCGAAATGCGTGAGTATGAAGAGCTTGACAAGCTGGCCGAAAAGGATAATGCTCGAAATTTCTACGAAAAACTTCGACGACGGAGCATACTTTTGTAGAACCCAAAGAGGTGATCTAGTAACCGATGCCCAGAGCATACTAAAATTATGCAGGGAATTCTTCTTCAGACTGCTGAATAGCAGTAAAAATTTAACGCCAGGAGAAGGCGAACTCGATTCCCCAATCGATGACGATGGAGCAGACGTTCCATTGCCCGACCATGAAGAAGTTCGAATAGCAATTACCCATCTGAAGAACAACAAAGCGGCGGGGCCGATGGATTGCCGGCCGAGCTATTCAAACACGGCGGCGAAGAACTGATAAGGAGCATGCATCAGCTTCTTTGTAAAATATGGTCGGACGAAAGCATACCCTACGATTGAAATTGAATTGTGCTATGCCCAATCCACAAAAAGGGAAACCTCACAATCTGCGCCAAATACCGTGGGATAAGCATATAAGGTTCTATCTAGCGTTTGTGTGGAAGATTAAAGCCCACCGTCAACAAACTGATTGGACTTTGTCAATGTGGCTTTCTTCTTATTCTTTACTGGCGTAGACACAGCTTACGCGTTTATAGCCGAGTTAACAACAGCGCGCCAGTCGTTTCTTCTTTTGGCGCCAATTGGACATTCCAAGCGATCCACTTGGTCCTTCCAAGGGAGTGGAGGTCTTCCTCTTCATCTGCTTCCCCCGGCGGGTTTGGGACCCGCCACGAAAAAAATCATACCAAAAAAGCTTCCACTCCGCTGCAAGGACTAGGTGGAGATGGACCTGGCTTCGTTTGGAATCTCCAATTAGCGCCACCGTGCGAAAAGAAGAAACGACTGGCGCGCTGTTATTCGGTTTAAACTTGTTAAAATAACGGAAAACATTATAAGTAATATATGGGAGTTGCGTCGATTATATCTATTTTTGCTAATACTACATATGTACATTAAACATGCCACCAGGATTTCATTAAGGTACCTTACATACAATCACCAATCTATGGAGTAAATTCAGCAGGATGTTGATTTATAACTTTAACCGATTACCTTCTTGGTTTTAAATTATTAAGGTCATTCAGATCAACTTACTTTTTTTGGTAATAAAACTTGAACTATTTTCAGTCGAAGTTTCATTGGTGTTGCCATCCTTAAGAATGAAGATAAAGGTAATTAAACAGCTGGAAAATTTTAAACAAAAAAAAAGAATTCAATTCAGTTATTCCTCGCGAAAAAGCAGTATGTAATTATTAAAATGAACATACGTTTTTTTGCTGATATGCTGCGCTTAAGGAAAAGCCAGTCGGTGAAATCCATTTGAACTCGCTAAAATCGAGTAAGTCAAAGTTTTACTGGCAATTAGTGATGAGCGATATTTCACTACCGGTGATTTTTTCACTGTGATTGAAAAATCGCTAATCGCAACTGCGATCACATTTTATAAATAGCAGTTCGCTTCTATGAACTGCGATTGCGATCGCAGTTCGAACCTGCGAATTGCGATTGTGATAGCAGTTCACAATAAATTTGTGAAACTGTGATTTTATAATAGTACAGTACATGCGATCACAATTGCAAATAGCAGAAAAGTAGCAGCTTTCTTCAGGGAATTGTATATATACTTACATATTATATGCGTATATGCTATTTTTCGTCATAGCGGTTTGAAGTTTTGAGTATAACATTCTTATAATTTTTAATAATGGCAGGAAATTTATCAAGGAAAAGATGTGAAGTATGGCAGATGTTTGAAGTAGTAGATGAAATTTTTAATTTTACTTATTGTTAAAACCAAATTTTGCGATGAATTTAAAAAATTAGCTTAGAGTACAAATTGAAATTCTTTTCATGGCAATATTCATAAATATTTAAATTAAGTTTTTAATAACACTTAGTAATAAATTATATGAATATTAATAAAAATGGAGTTACTTTTACTGGTTTATATTTATTTATTCTTTTATTAAGATGCTCTTATAATTATTTCGTTTAAACCGAATATTATTTAGTTTAAAACAAGAATTGTAATTAATTAATTTCAGAAAAAAATATGGAATAAAAAATTACGGGTTTTTAATACTTTCCCAAAGATTAGGAAACTCCCGTTATTAATTTGGTCTTGAAAATATTATTAGCGGGTATTCAAAACATTCTTATGGATTATGGAATTCCCGTCATTAGTCAACATACAAATGAACTATGCAATAAGCTCTAGGTTTCAGGTAGCCGAACCGCTCCAACATTTGCGAAAATGTAGTGAAAAGAAAGGTGAAAAAACTTGACTTGAGTTACAGGAATCAAAAGAGAATTTGCCAATAAAGACAAAAGGTTCCGTCGTTCCCATGACAGTCGGGTGTACGTAACTGGAAGGGACCCGGATTTTTATTCGGCCAAACACCGTCAAATCGGCAGAATCTGCCGCTACAACAACAACAACAAAAGGTCTCCGTTTGAACGTCAACTTAGTTGCGATCGCAATAGCAATATAAAATCACAGTGATTTAAAAATAGCAATCCCAAATATCGAAAAATCGCAATATCGCTCATCTCTACTGGCAATCAAGTGACCTATAGATAAGGTTCGACTCAAACGAGGTTAGTGCAAAGACTATTGCTAATTTTGAATTCTCACACGCTACGTGTATTCGATTTTCGATGGTTTTGTTTCGTTATTTTTTTTTACTTATATCCCTTACTTTAAGTAAAGTTTAGCATCAAAATGTTCTCAGAGGGTCGAGGAGATGTGGCTTTATTGGCTGTTGCACCATGATCCTTGCTTTTGAGGGAGTATTTCCCAATACTGAAGAGACCTGCGAAAACGACGCTGCTCTACAATTGAGGAGATAAAAACTGGATTGAAGGAGGAGTTAAACAATATCGCAAAAATCACATACAGAAGTGCAATATGTCTGGGGGTGTTTAATTTAAAGGGGACACCGTAGATGATATTCATGAATAAATAAACTCTTTCTAAGAAATATCAAATTTGTGACTCTTTCTGAATAAACATCCAGCGCAATATGGTAGCCATTGGTAAGCGAGCAAGGTAGCAAGAATTCTTCGATGCCTCAATTAACGAAGAATTTTTCGATGTAAAAGTTAACGGAGAATTCTTCTATGCCAAGGTCAATAGTAGAATGGAAAAAAATTGCATATTAATTTTGCTTTATTTATTAAAATACACGTATGAAATTCGTTATGAAAATAAGTATTTATGTATAAAAAGGAATGGTTTACTTTCGGTTCTGTGGCTGAGTCTCTTTTCGTTTTTTACCAAGCAACGAGACTTAAAGAAAGGCCCTTTGGCGAGTCTGATGCTTTTTTGAGTTTGGTGAACGCATCCGATTTGGTGAAGCCTTCTACTTTTACACATTATACAAAAAAATTTGAAACTGTATGTAATTATAAATTTCCATCAGTAATAAAAACACGAAAAACTTACCAAATAGTAACGCATTAAAGTGCTTCAATTTTTTAATTTTTAATTAGTCTTCTCATATGCCCTTTCGAGAATATTAATATTATTTCTTTATTCAAAGTTTAAACATAAAATAAAATTTTTAATTAAAAAAGCAGCTCACCTAAACACAACCAACTTTCTGCAAATTTTCTTGCTTGACGCTTTGACGAAATAATGAAAATACTTACTTATAAATTTTATTTCATCAACTTGTAATTGTTGTTGTATCGTAGCGTTTTTCATGTATTTACTTGATTGTAAGTATGAACACAGTAGAATTTAGCTGCATAACTTATTTTTATGCATTACTTAGTATCGAAGAATTCTACATAGAATTTTCTTCGGAACATTCTTCAAAGAAAAATGTAAGCGATGAACCATTATCCCGCTGGGCATTGTAAGTTATTTTCGTTTAGAAGGAACATCGTTGTTGTGGATAGTGGATAAAACACACATGACTGAAAAGAAGCAAAACGTTTCAAAAACTTAATTTTACTCAAGAAGTTTATTCCTAGAAATAGTAAATTGTAGGAACTCTTTATATTCGAAACACTTCCCCACAGTTCCTTAATGTTAGATTTGCTGTTTCCAAATTATAACTTGCCTCGTTCAGCTTCGGGAGATTTCTCCAGAGGCTCAACAAATATTTCACCTTTCTATATATGTATTTATACAAAATAACTGATTAAAATATTTTTCCGAAATAAACGCAGTTAAGCTCAATTATAACTGCTAGTATTTAGTTGAAATTGTTTGATACTCGCACTATCCACTGACACAGAGTTGAAAACCGCATTACACCAAAAAGTTGAGTTTTTTTTGACGGGTTGAGTTAATATCGATATAACCGAATTTCAAAACTTCAACCAAAATTATTATTAAAAAATCGTTATAATTAATCTACTTACATATACATATATATCCACCAAACTACCAAACCAAAGTAATATTAACTTCTTTCAACTTAAGGCAATGCAGTATCAATAATGGCAGAATATAAATTATTTTTACAACTTTTCTAAGTATCGCGAAATCTTTTCTTCCCATCTTCCCTCTCGTATTGAGTGGTCTTTTCAGTTTTCTCAGGCGAGCTGGTGTCGTTGCTGATTCGAATATTTTATAGTTAGTGTGCAAATCAATGGAATACTCGAACTCAACACATAGCAACGTACGCCAAGCAATAATAGCCACTAGCTGCTACAATTATAAAATAATTAATAATACTCCTGTTTTTGTTTTTAGTTTGTTTTAGAATGCGAAAATAGGAAACTATAACTTGTATCTATTAAGTACAAACGAAATGAAGGAATATTGTAAACCATTATATATTTTATTGGAATAGAATTAAAAAAGAAATTAAAAAAAAAGTCAGAAGATGATCAGAAGATGCTATAAATTTTGTAATTGACCTCTAATGTCTGTTCTGTTCTGACATTTGTATAGTAAACACATGCGAAATACACGTAAATAAACGCTACACTGCGTGCCACAACCGATATGCTGAAGGATTCATTTCCCGGGCGTCTAATCTTCCGTTTTGGGGATTTGCACTGGCCAGCAAGATCTCCTGATTTGACCGCCCCAGACTTCTTTTTGTGGGGCTTTTTGAAGTCGCGAGTTTATGTCCACAAGCCTAAGACTCTTGCAGCTCTTAAGGACAATATCCGTCAAAATTGTGAGGACCTATCGCCGGAAGTTCTGGCCAAAGTGATGGAAAATGCCATACAAAGGGCTTAAATGACAATCTACTGTGACGGCGGACATTTACATGAAATCATATTCTCGACTTGATGTAAAAAAATTTAAAAGACGAAACAAAAAGATCAAAGTTTTTAATTTTTTAAAAAAGTTTTTCATTTTCCAAAAAACATCGGAAGGTAATTTTTGCGCCACCTGTTACTTAAGCCTATACCTCGATTACTTTAGGTGTTAAAAAACTACCGTTACCTATAGAAAATTGTTATCACCTGTAACAAAGTGAATAAAGATAAATATGTATATAAATAACCGCTGGACAACTTCCACTCTTACGTCTTGAGAAGCGCATTACAAAGTGCATATTTTTCAGATTAGATTTCTGATTCAATAAAAAGTCTGTGTCTAAATATTTTTTGGCAATCAACAAGTCGTTTTTTTATTCAATGATTCATTTAAGAGATCCCATTTTGACACCGTACGCGTAGGTTCACAAAAGTATGCGACATTGAAGACAATCGGAATTCAATTTCACAAAAGAGTATAATGCGCATGCCACTAATCCGATTAAGCCTTAAAAGCTACAAGCATCAATAAATTAATTAAAAACTATGAAGCGACAAATTAGGAAAGGGTGCAAAGACACACGATATGATCGAAATAAGGAAGGGCTAAGTTCGGGTGTAATCGAATATTTTATGCTTTTGCAACTTGCAAGTTGAAGAAACGGACGGAATATTTGACGAAATTGTGAGTGAATTAAAATCAAAGGTTATATTATAGGTCATAGTCCAATAACTATATTTTACTTTCCATCAGCGAAAACTATATTAAAGTCATCCTCGAATGAGATATATCTGATATAACCTTAATCGAAGGGCCACATTTAATATATTGAGTTGATGTGCAAAATACAGTAAATCGGAATTGATGATATTGACCATATTATTCGGTATAAGGTCAGACGGAAATTTTAAAATCTTTTACTGGGTGTAAGGGAGGCAGGTGTCTTATAATCCTTTGTCTAACTTGTGAGGCGAACAAAACTATTATACTCTGTAGCGACATGTGTCAAGAGTATTAAAACAAACGCATAATTATACATATTTGGACTTCCACCAGCAAATGCATATCAATAGAAAATGTTAAATATTGGAAATGAATAAAACAGCGATGAATAATTTGAATAATCTTCAAGAAGTGTAAAGAAATTTGCATAACTGCGCTTTTCTAAACGCTATCCCACTGCCAAACTGCTCATTATCTACTCGTATTTAGCTACTCTAGGTAGACAATACCGATCAGATTATGAAAGAGTTTAGCTGTTGAAATTCCCATACCAAATATTCAGCCAGCCGTGTTATTGGTACGCCTATTTATATTACACATATTAAAACGTTTAAGCTTAGAAAAGACCCTGCGACTGAGTGGAAGAAGAAAGGCAGTGCACAGTCAGAAATAATGAGAATTTTCGTCATTTAGAAGTTTTAGTTTAATTCGTTCCATTTTTAACATATAATCCGTTTTTCTTAGCCGAAAGAATTTCACCTAGTTACTAATATTGGAGCAAGAAGAGGTGTAGCTGAACAGTATACTCACCATTTTTTTTTTTTTCAAAATTATCTTATTGTAATGAAATATGTATTATATAAACTTTACCGAGAATGATGTAAATTACACTACTCAACAAAATTATCATCAAAAAGTAAGAAAGGGCTAAGTTCGGGTGCAACCGGACATTTTGTACTCTTGCAACTTGCAAGAATCAACTCCAGTGAAATAAATTAAGACCTAAAATGTCAACCAGAGGAACGGACGCTAACCTATTTTATATATATGTACATATACTCTCATATGTAGGATGGGGTCATGTGTAGAAGTTCACGCAAGTGAGGAAAGTTCTCTGATTGCCATTCACTTGGGAGTGACCAGAAACGATGCTTTTACATATGACTCAAGCAGCTCACGACTTCCGGTCTTTGACCAAGTATCCTCTGGGTAGCCTAAGAACATCCGTTTGAAGGCGAGCTAAAGTGAGAAGGCGAAACATCTCCTGCATAGGGTTGTGCGCTGGGCTTGGGACCCGCCACGTAAAAAAAAAAAACACCCAATGAAAACTTCGGCTATAATCGCGTAAGCGGTGTCTACGCCAATTAAGAAGAAGATACTCTCATATACTCTATATAACTCATACACTGGCTGACATATTCGACAAAACGTTCGTTAGGAACGTGACATTGTATTTATTTTGAAAATTCTTTATTTATTCTTCCAAATCAATTTCATCCCCTTCAAAGTAATCCCCTCCCGATGTAATGCACTTATGCCAACGGATTTTCCAATCTTCGAAACACTGGTTGTAGTCACTTTCCGGGATGGCTTTCAGTTCCGTCTTCGCTGCGGCTTGAATCTCCTCTATCGTATAAAAACGGTGTCCCCGGAGCGGTCTTTTGAGCTTGGTGAACAGCCAGAAGTCGCACGGCGCCAGATCAGGTGAATACGGTGGTTGCGGAACGATATGGGTTGAGTTTTTGGCGAAATGATCACGAATTACGAGGGCAGTATGGGATGGTGCATTATCGTGGTGTAAAAACCAAGAATTGTCTTTCCACAATTCCGGCCTTTTTAGGCGGATAGCGTTACGCAAACGACGCATAACTTTCAAATAATATTCCTTGTTGACTGTTTGACCGGTTGGAAGGAATTCATAATGCACAACACCACGATAATCGAAGAAAACAGTCAACATGACCTTGATTTTTCAGCGATTTTTTTGGTCTCGGCTCTCTTTTGGCACGATATTCGCTCGATTGATCGGTTGTTTCGGGGTCGTAAGCATAGATCCAAGTCTCATCGCCAGTTATAATGCATTTCATGACACCCTGGTAGTCGGAAAGCATCGTTTCACACACTTCAACGCGACGTCTTTTTTCCAAAAAATTCAATGTTTTCGGTACCAGTCGAGATTTGACGCGCTTGAGGCCCAAAACATCCTTCAAAATGGTATTGGCTGAGCCTTTCGATATGCCAACTTCATCAGCAAGGTCTCTAATTGTTAATCGACGGTTTTCAACACCAAATCTTTGATTTGTTGAACGTGAGCTTCGTCGGTTGAGGTTGATGGTCGCCCTGGACGCTCTTCGTCTTCGACACGTTCACGGCCGGCTTGGAACTCACTATACCACTTGTAAACATTTTTTTTTAGACATAGCCTCATCACCAAAGGCTTTCTGCACCATCCTCAACGTATCCGCAGCAGAAAATTGATTCCGTAAACAAAATTTAATGCAAATTCTTTGCTCAACAAATTTCGACATCACAAAAAACGAAAAACTCACTTTTAGCAGCTCACAAAACGACACGTATCTCAAACACTAATGAATATTTTGACATGAAATTTGACATAAATGTGACTGACAGTACTACCAACCTAAAAAAAAAATAATTCTCCAAATCCTTCGACGCTCGCAGTTTAAATTCAAATGTCACCTTACTGGGCACAGTAAATAGTATGTATACAAGAGAAGACGAATCATTGTGCACCATGACTATGCGAGCTCTCACACATCGGCTCAAACTAGCGCCTTTTTGACTGGCCAAAACGTCGAACTGATGGGTCATCCGCCGTACAGCCCTGACTTGGCACCCAATGACTTCTTTTTATTCCCACACATCAAGAAAATAATGCGTGGTCAACGATTTTCGTCGCCAGAACATGCTGTTGAAGCATTCAAAAACCATGTTTTGGAGGTGTCTCAATCGGAGTGGAAAAAGTGCTTCGAAAATTGGTTTGAGCGCATGCAAAAGTGTATAAATCTTGATGGAGAATATTTTGAAAAACAATAAAACCATTTTCGTTGATAAATATTCCTATTTTCATTATTAGGCCAGAAATGTATATAGCAGCCCTCGTCAAGATAACTCGAATTTTGGCCGGCATATCCAGCATAAAATTAGCTGGAAGTTATTCTCTCTGAATTTAAATTGCATAACTCCCACATTGACTGATATTTTCGATCAAAAGTCAGATACTGAGGTCCAAATATTCGGTAACTAGAGACTTGAACAGTTTTGTTTTGATTTGAACAGTTTTTTTTTGATTTGAACAGTTTTTTTTCATAAGGTGGCATACTTTAAAGGAATTATTAGTGCAAAGTTTAAACCCGTTATATTAACTGCTTCCTGATTTGAGCACTGGAATATTCGTATGAGGAGAACGTACCAAGTTTAGCCGAAATCAGTAATTCGGGTTCCGAGATGTGTGATTTGACCAATTTTCACACCGGCTCCCATAAAGCTGTCTTATATCATCTCGGACGTAAAATTAAATGTCTCTAACGTCATTAGTTTTTGATGTATTGCGCTTTTAGTAGTTTTGAACAGTACCGTTATATAGAAGTTTCAATTATTTTCACAGTGTCTGTAGGAGTTCTTATATTATTTGCTGTCAGGAAATTTGGTTGTTGTACCTTTAGTACGAGTACTTTAATAGGTACATGTCTATAAACTTATTCAACATTTCAACATTTTTGCCCACAGGTGCCCTAGTTGCTGAAGTACCCTGTACTAAACAGTTTTTTTAATTAGGTGCTTTGTTATGACACTTTATAGGTTTTCAATTAATAGAGATTTGTGGGCGTGGCAGTGATCCGATTACGCCCATCTACGAACTCATAATTTTTTTGTATTAAGAAACCGGCATACTAAGTTTCATCACGATATCTCAATTTTTAATCAAGTTACAGCTGGCACGGACGGGCGGAGCGACGGATGGTTAGACAGACAGACAGTCACCCGGATTATAACAAGTTGCAAGAGTATAAAAATATGAAAATTTGTATGTACTAGGGCCACTAAAGAATAATATGTGCCATCAAAACATTCTGATGCGAAGAAAATCCACAAGTCCTTCATGAACAACCATTCTTCTTCTTTACTGGCGTAGACACCGCTTACGCGGTTATAGCCTTGTCAACAATAGCGCTCAAGTCGTTTCTTCTCTTCGCTACGTGGCGCCAATTGGATATTCCAAGTGAAGCCAGGTCCTTTTCCACTTGGTCCTTCCAACGGAGTGGAGGTCTTCCTCTTCCTCTGCTTCCCCCGGCGGGTACTGCGTCGAATACTTTCAGAGCTGGAGTGTTTTCATCCATCCGGACAACATGACCTAGCCAGCGTAGCCGCTGTCTTTTAATTCGCTGAACTATGTCAATGTCGTCGTATATCTCGTACAGCTCATCGTTCCATCGAATGCGATATTGACCGTGGCCAACGCGCAAAGGACCATAAATCTTTCACAGAACTTTTCTCGAAAACTCGCAACGTCGACTCATCTGTTGTTGACATCGTCCAGGCCTCTGCACCATATAGCAGGACGGGAATTATGAGTGACTTATAGAGTTTGATTTTGTTCTGTCGAGAGAGGACTTTGCTTCTCAATTGCCTACTCAGTCCGAAGTAGCACCTGTTGGCAAGAGTTATCCTGCGTTGGATTTCAGGCTGACATTGTTGGTGGTGTTAATGCTGGTTCCTAAATAGACGAAATTATCTACAACTTCAAAGTTATGACTGTCAACGGTGACGTGGGAGCCAAGTCGTGAGTGCGACGACTGTTTGTTTGATGTCAGGAGATATTTCGTTTTGCCCTCGTTCACTGCCAGACCCATTTGTTTCACCTTCACTTCCTTATCCAGTCTGGAGAAAGCAGAACTAACGGAGCAATTGTTGAGGATAATGATATCAACATCATCGACCTACGCCAGCAGCTGTACACTCTTATAGAAGATTGTACCTTATCGATTTAGTTCGGCAGCTAAAATTATTTTCTCCAGCAGCAGGTTGAAGAAGTCGAACGATAGGGAGTCGCCTTGACTGGAACTTCGTTTGATATCGAACAGCCCGGAGAGGTCCTTCGCGATCCTAATATAGCTTATAGTGTTACTCATCATCAGTTTACACAGCGTACTAGTTTTGCGGGGATACCAAATTCAGACATCGCGCCATAAAGGCAGCTCCTTTTCGTGCTGCCAAAAGCAGCTTAGAAATCGACGAATAGGTGGTGAGTGTCGATTCTCCTTTCACGGGTCTTTCCCAAAAATTGGCGCATGGTGAATATCTGGTTGGTTGTTGATTTGCCAGGTCTAAAGCCACACTGATAAGGTCCAATCAGTTTGTTGACGGTGGGCTTTAATCTTTCACACAATACGTTCGATAGAACCTTGTACGCGATGTTGAGGAGGCTTATCCCACGGTGGTTGGCGCAGATTGTGGGGTCTCGCTTTTTTGCGGATTGGGCAGAGAACACTTAAATTAAAATCGTTGAGCATGCCACATTTTACAATGAAGCTGATGCATGCTCCTTATCAGTTCTTCGCCACCGTATTTGAAAAGCTCGGCCGCCACTCCATCGGCCCCGCCGGTTTTCTTCAGTCGGTTAATTGCTATTCGAACTTCTTCATGGTCGGACTGTGGAACGTCTTGTCCATCGTCATCGATTGGGGAATCGGGTTCACATTCTCCTGGCGTTATGCTTTCACTGCCATTCAGCAGGCTGGAGAAGTGCTCCCTCCATAATCTAAGTATGCTCTGGGCATCGGTGGCTAAATCACCTTGGGGGGTTCTACAGGAGTATGCTCCGGTCTTGAAACCTTCGGTTTGTCGCCTAATTTTTTCGTAAAATTAGCATTACCCCTGTCGGCCAGCTTATCGGCCTCCTTCTTCTTCTGTCTGCAAATGCGTTTCGCTTCCCTCTTCAACTCTCGGTATCTATCCCATCCCGCACGTGTTGTGGTCGATTGTAACGTTCCAAGGTAGGCTGTCCGCTTTCTCTCCACTGCAACGCGGCACTCGTCATCGTACCAGCTGTCCATTTGCATTTTCCGAAAACCAATGGTTTCGGTTGCAGCTTTACATAAGGAGCTTGACATGCCGTTCCACAGTTCCCTTATACCGAGTTGTTGACGAATGCTCTCCGAGAGCAGGAGTGCAAGTCGAGTGGAAAATCTTTCGGCTGTCTGTTGTGATTGCAGCTTGTCGACGTCGAACCTTCCTTGTGTTTGTTGGCGTGCGTTTTTTACTGCGCAGAGGTGGCTGCGAATTTCGGCTGCAACAATATAGTGGACGTGTCTTCCGTCTATCACAACATGATCGATCTGGTTGGTGGTTTTTCGATCCGGAGACATCCAGGTAGCTTGATGTATCTTCTTATGCTGGAATCTAGTACTACAGATAGCCATATTTCGGGCCCCGGCGAAGTCGATCAGCCTCAACCCATTTGGGGATGTTTCCTCGTGGAGGCTGAATTTACCGACCGTAGTGCCAAAGATACCTTCTTTGCCCACCCTGGCGTTGAAGTCGCCAAGCACGATTTTGACATCGTGGCGGGGGCAGCTCTCATAAGCGAGCTCCAAGCGCTCATAAAAGTCATCTTTGGTCACATCGTCCTTCTCTTCCGTCGGGGCGTTGGCGCAAATAAGCGATATGGTGAAGAACCTCGATTTGATGCGGATTGTTGCTAGACGTTCATTCACCGCAGTGAATGATAGTACTCGGCGACGGAGTCTCTCTCCCACCACGAATCCCACACCAAACTTGCGCTCCTTTATATGGCCACTGTAGTAAATGTCACAAGGACCTACTCGTCTCTGTCCTTGTCCCGTCCATCGCATTTCTTGGACGGCGGTGATGTCAGCCTTTGTTTTCACGAGGACATCAACCAGCTGGGCTGTGGCACCTTCCCAGTTAAGGGACCGGACATTCCAGGTGCATGCCCTCAAATCATAGTCCTTATTTCGTTTTCCATGCTTGTCATCAAAAAGGGGTCTCTCATCCGAGGCTGTGTACACTTTTTCATTGGGGGTGTTTTTTTACGTGGCGAGTCCCAAACCCAGCGCACAACCCTAAGTAGGGGATATTTCGCCTTCTCACTTTAGTTCACCTTCAAGCGGATGTTGTTTGTCTATCCAGAGCATACTCGGTCTAAGACCGCAAGTCGTGAGCTGCTTGAGTCATATGTAAAAGAATCGTTTGTGGCCACTACCAAGTGAATGGCGCTCAGAGAACTTTCCTCACTTGCGTGAACTTCTACATATGACTCCATCCTCCCATATGACTCCATCATCCTGTCTGTAGGAGTTCTTATAATATTTACTGTCAGGAAATTTGGTTGTTGTACCTTTAGTAGTTTGCTGAAGTACCCTGTACTAAACAGTTTTTTGTTTTTAATTTGGTGCTTTGTTATGACACTGGTTTTCAATTAATGGAGTTTTGTGGGCGTGGCAGTGATCCGATTACGCCCATCTACGTATGTAATTTTTTTTTGTATTAAGAAACCCGCATACTAAGTTTCATCACGATATCTCAATTTTTAATCAAGGTTAGACAGACAGACAGTCCCCGGATTACAAAAAGTTGCAAGAGTATAAAAATATGAAAATTTGTATGTACTAGGGCCACTAAAGAATAATATGTGCCATCAAAACATTCTGATGCGAAGAAAATCCATAAATTATTCATGAACAACCATAACCTTCACCTAAATTGACAGATTGGTGTGGTTTTTGGCCTGCTGGAATCGTCGGTCCGTATTTCTTTCGAAATTAAACTGGGGATAGCGTTACTGTCAATGGAAAGCGGTATAAATCGATGATTACCAGCTTTTTATGGCCACAATCGGAAGAACAATTGATCTTGACAACATCTGGTTCCAACAAGACGCGGATTCGTACCACACAGCACGTGCAACAATAGAATTATTGCGAGAAAAGTTTGAAGATTCGATTATTTTAGGGGTTGTGATTTAACACCATTAGACTACTTCTTGTGGGGCTATTTGAAGTCAATGCTTTTTAGAAATAAACCCGACTTTTTCATGCTTTAGAAGTCAATATTGAAGGTGCTATTCATAATACTACATACATACTATATTACTTGATTTAGTTTGGTTTTATCGAATTCGTTCCTGCAAAAGAAATCGTTAAATAAAAAAAAATGAATATCTTTAACAATATTTATAGTGATTCTTAAAAGGAAATCCAAAACAGTCTAAATAGTAATTCAATTAATAACGTGAAATTATGACGCTGAAGTTTAAAAATTTATTCTCCACACATATAACGAAACCTGTTGAGGTCGTAAGATCACTCTCGTTACATGTGTGAGACGTAACAATTATATATTGTTAAAGAGGGTACACCAATATAAACAAAAATCATTATAAAGTTCGTGAGACAAAAATAGTGTTGACTAGTGTTATTATTGAGCGTAATTACCGCAGGAAGGTCTAAACAAATTTGCTCTAGTTTTGAGATCTGAGAACAAGAAATAATCGCTAGGGGTAAAATCTGGAGAATACGCCCAATTTATGAATTTTTGCCATCGTTTTCACTGACTTGTGACACGATGTATAGACTTGGTGAAGGAGCAGTTCCTTTTTTTTCCAATGGAGCCATTTTTCGTCGATTTCGCCCTTCAAACGATCCTTAAACACTACGTTATAGTCACTGTTGATAATCCTTACTTTTTCAAGGTAGTCAATAAAAAATATTTCATGGTCATAACGAAATACAGACGCCATAACCTTTCCAGTCGACTGTTGCGTTTTTATACGCTTTGAAGCGGATGCATTGTGTCGGATGTTTTTCGATTGGTCTTCGGAGTGAAATGATAGAGCCATGTTTTATTAATTATCACACATCGATACACATATTCGGGTTTATTACGCTTGAAGATCATATGCTCCGAATTATCAACTCGTCGGTTTTGATCAAAAATGAGCTCGCGCGGTATCCACTTTGTACAGAATTTTCTCATAAACAAATTTTCGTGAGTGATCTGATGTATACGTTCTTTAGAGAGTCTGCTATCTTGAACAACCTCACTTTACGGTTATACAAAACTATTTTGTGCAGAGTGTTGATGTTTTCGTCAGTAACAATCTCTTTTGGGCGTACACTCCCCGTCTTCGTTGCTCATTTCCCCCGCTTACACTTAACATACCAATCCTTGATGGTTGAGGCGCAATGTCCGGAAACTCGTCATCGAGTCATGTTTTTGCTTCAGTTGTATTTTTCTCTTTAAAAAGCAATATTTTTTCAACACAGTTTGACACAACCAACAGCTGTCAAATTTACACACAAGCTTGTTTGGGAAGTAAGCACAATGATTCAGCTTGGTCAAGTTGTTTGCTTATGAAAATTAGTTTTGCATCAATTGAGTTATATTTTTTTGAGTAACGGTTTATTACTTAGGAGTGGGAGAAGGGAGAGATTGAAGTTAGAATGATCAGACAGATATTCGGGAATACATTTTTCTTCTCAGCTTCATCATTGAGTTACTTAGTGTTCCCTTTTCCAATACATTTTGCTACAAAGTTTAAATTTGCAGAAAAAAGTGTGCAATTTTTTTTATTAAAATTAGCTTGCAGTGTCTTAAATTACAAAATCTACATAAACATTTTTCATGGATTGAACATGATCACCATCCAGCTGCTGTAATGGGTTGTAGGGGAGACTCAGGCGTGTTACCTCTACCATGAAAAGGTGGTAAAAATAGAGCACAAGTGTAAATTAAGCAGCTAAGCAATATTCCCTAAATAATTGGGTCTTGCAACAAAAACAAGACAAAAACTACCCAGTAGTCGTTGGGTCCTGGATACACCATCTGAACGTCCAGATTTGAATCTATTGGACTAAGGTTTCTGGTTAGAGTTGAAGAACATGGTCTGCCAAATATTACCGTTGTTTCCTCTTTTCGTTATTAGACGCCAATTTCAGATACCAAAGGCAGCCGGGTTCTTCTCTACCTGATCTCTCAAACGGAGTGGAGATCTTCCTATTCCTCTGTTTCCACCGGCGGGTACTGCCTTTCCCTCAAACTCTGCGATGGCCGACTCATCATTCGATGTGATTGTCGATGGCAAATATAGCAGGACGGAAATGTTGAAGAACTTATAGAGTTTGGTCTTTATTCGTCGAATAAAGAAGATTGTACTTCTTATAGATGATTTTACCTTTTTCTATTTAGCTCTGCAACTTCTATTATTTTCTCTAGCAATAGACTTAAGACGTATCAAAAGGGGGAGTCTCCTTATTTGAAACTTCGCTTGGTATTCAACGGTTTAGAGAGGTTCTTCCCGCACCTTTCTCAACATCAGCTTACACAACCATATTAGCTTTGCGGGGATATCAAGTTCAGACATATCGGCAAAGAGGCAGTTCATTTTCCCACTGTCGAATGCGGCTTTAAAATCGACGAAGAGATGGTGTGTGTTGACCTTCCTTACACGGGTCTTTTTTAAGATTCTGCACATAGTGAAAATCTGGTTGATAGTAGATTTTCCAGATATAAGGTCCAATCAGTTTGTTGACGATGGGATTCAGTCTTTTACACATAGCGCTCGGTATGACCTTTTATGCGATATTAAGGAGACTCATCCCACGGTAATTGGCGCAGATTGAGGGGTCCCCATTTTGTGAATTGGGCTGAGTACACATAGTTCTTCGCCGCCGTATTTGAATAGCTCGCCCGGTAGTCCATCGACCCCTGCCGGCGTGTTCGCCATCTCACGATAACCAATAATCATACGAAACAATAGTTTTTTCCAGTGCAACTTTTGTGATCTTTGAGTTACATGCTTACATACATGCATATGTATATGTATATCCTATATATATACATATCCATATATGAAAAGTATATACGCGTGTTAAAATTTGCATATATTTATCAACCTCTTTCGATTTTATTGGTTTTTTATTTATGCTTTATCATTGAAATACAATGTGTATTCTCTTTTCCGCTTAGGCCCTTTCAAAACTATTTGTTCCGAGAGTGCACATAAAAATTAATCCGGACATTAAAACAAAAGTAAATCAAGGATTAGTGTCAAAAATCTAGATTTTATTATACGCCCTTTTATCCACACTACCGTTGACTGCATTGTCTGTGACCAAAGTTGTTTGTTGGTGCCCTACTTGAGTTGATATTGTAATATTGTGTGGTCATCATTTGAAAGCAGTGATTTGAATAATTGTCAAATTTATGCTCACTGAGAAGAAAAGAATCGGAGTGAACAAAACTTAATAAGAGCACCAGCACACTTCTACTTGTACATCAGCAGCGCTTCATTAAAAGCTTGAGAACAAATACATATAGAGCGTCAATTAAAGCTCAAATGCGTAAGATAGTATGCTGCTAAAACTAATTTTGACAGTTTGTGAATTGGATGTTTACAAAAGTAGGATATGCGAACAAATAATTAGCACTACATCAGGTCAACAAAAACACACACATACATTTACACTTAGTTGTGAGTGAGGTAAGTGTTGCTAATAAAAATACTGCTTATGAAATTGCTTTAAGCTCAACGCCCTCAAGCATTCCAAGCACAGCAGGGATCCCCTTTCAGCTGGCTGCTGCTACGTATAATGATGACACTACGAAAGAAATCAGAACGGTGTTAAATTAAAGTAGCAGGCAGTTACTGATTTTATAACATCCATATGTGTTTTCGGTTGCAATAATTGTTTTAGACTTTGTTTGTTATTTAATGTTTTTTTTTCTCTTGCAACATGTTCCTACACTGTATAATGGTTTGTTCGTCATCTAAAAAGACATGAAGTTATGTATGGTATGTATAAATGATCAGGATGACGAGATGAGTTGATTTTCGGGTGATTGAAATGTAGAAACCGAAAAAATTTTAAAATTGGGCCCGTGCTCGCCCTCTTATAAGTTTATTGTATATAATAATGTATGTGTGTGTCTCCGAAACTATTCTACCTATATAACAAAATTCCCTCAAGGCACATATTTTGGCAAAGATACCTAAAAGTATACACCCGAGTTGGTACAAGATGGCTTTATAAGGGCAAATGTCAAGCCTGAACGATAGGCATCGCCCACCTCATTCATCACTTTTCAGTATACAAAGTAATGGCAAAAATGCTATCCCTTGTTCGCATATTCCTAATATAAGATTTTCAAACTTTCAGTTGACTTCATATCGTATATATCGGTCACTATGCCAATATCAAATTGTAATACAACAAGCCCAGACTTTTATCAGCCCTTAATATACAGTGCCAAATGACTTCCGACTGCTACCTAACTGTAAAATGTTTAGTTAAAAGTTATGCGTCTCGACGCTGAATAAGAATGGAATTGATTAAGAGCTTGGTACAAACCATACATTCCTCAAACTGACGTTGACTAATACGAAAAGCTTCCTCAGGATCAAGAAGAACCTCTTCAAGCCGTTCGATACCAAACGAGGTTTTAGACAAGTAGAGGCTTCTTCAATATATTGCTGGAGAAAATAGTACGAGCTGTTCAACTAAATAGAGAAGGTACCATCTTCTATAGGAGTGTACCATTCAGCTGCTGGCGTACGCTGATGACACTGATATCATTAGCCTCTACAACTGCGCCGTTAGTTCTGCTTTCTCCAGAATGGATAAGGCAGCGAAGCAAATGGATCTGGTAGTGAACGAGGACAAGACGAAATATCTCCTGCCATCAAACAAACAGTCGTAACACGGCTCCCACGTCACTGTCGACAGTCATAACTTTAATTATAATTTCGTCTATCTTGGAATCAGCATTAACAACAACTACAATGTCAGCTACGAAATCCAACGCAGAATAAATCTGGCCAACAGGTGCTACTTTGGACTGAGTAGGCAATTGAGAAGTAAAGTGCTCTCTCGACAAAGAAAAACCAAACTCTATAAGGCACTCATTATTCCCGCTCTGCTATATGGTGCAGAGGCATGGACGTTGACGACATCTGTTGAGTCGGCCTTTGGAGTTTTCGAGAGAAAGGTTCTGCGAAAGAATTATGGTCCTTTGCGCATTGGCCACGGTGAACAATGAGCTGAGGTATGGATGGAACAATGAGCTGAGGTATACGACGACATTGACATAGTTTAGCGAATCAAGAGACAGCGGCTGAGCTGGCTAGGTCATGTCGTTCGAATGGATGAAAACACTCCAGCTCTGAGAGTGTTTTACTCGCCGTGGGAAGCAGAGGAAGAGGAAGACCTCGATTCCATTGTAAAGACCAGGAGGAGAAGGACCCTGCTGAAGAAGAAGAAGAATACATTCTAATGCTCGGGGTGCCGTTTTGCACACCATCACAATGTATTTAATTGGCAGGCGGAGCGTTAAATATCCTCGTAGTTGTAGAATTAATTTAGTCTTTATTCTATAACATGTGTTTAAAAGATACAAATTGGATTGTAATCCATTCACAATTTCGCGGAACACTGAGTTTTGAATTATTTCGTAAACTTCTTTATGTAATATTAAGTTTTGCCAACACCTAAAGGTAATTTCCAGATTTTATCCTTGCAAGTTGCAAGAGTCCAAAATGTTCGTTAACATCCGATCTCAGCCCGTTCTCACTTGTTTACGTATTTCGGTTACTTCGGACTTTTTTGATACATTCAATTAGTTTCAATAAAAGTTCTGTACGATTAGCTAAGAACTTAATGTATGTAAGTTGATATTAATATAAAAGTAGTTTAATTAAAATTTAGACATAATATTTTTTGAATAGACACACTACAATTTACAATGCTTACATTTAATTCATTAAAAATATTTGGTTTCATTTGTAATTTAATTTGCATAAAAACTAGAAACTCATAATTATATTTATAAATATCTTTAGGAGAAGTAAACGGTTTTTAAAAATTGCTTTGCATTAATGTATATTCACATATACATACATACTATGTGCATGCATACATACTTACTATGTGTATTTGGCTTAGCATGAGCGTTATCAACAAATAATATACAGGCAAATCGCCATAACTTTGGAACCCTGTGGTGCCCATTACTCTTCATTATATTCTCTTTATTGTCGGAATTTTAAGTTTGTTGTTTAAGATTTCTGGTCTTTTGTAGCGAAAATGCAATTTGACACCTCATCAAATATCTGCGCACACAAAAGCTCTTCAGCTTAGCACAATTAAGCAAAACGCTTTTTTAATAAATATCTTTTATGTATGTATATAAACAATGCTATTTATAGTTTAGTATAGTTTTTTAATAAACTAAGCTATTAATCGAATTGATACTTTATACACAAGTTAACATTCAAACTTCGGGTGAATTAGTACGTATGAAACCGCTAAACTCGAAATTCGGTTGCGAAGGTGCAATTTTGGCTGGTCCGTTTTCGACTAAGACTATGTGTAAGTTTTTTAATTTTCTTTTAAATTCTTCAATCTTCTAGTATGTTTCTACAAAAAAAGGTTTGTCGATTTTTCAAAAATATATATACATCTTTTGAACCATAGATTCGTATTGTATCTTATTGGGGACTTTATAAGTTTTTTTTCTGCAAAACCAACTTTCCTTAGGTGACAAGACCTTTCTGTGAACGAAACTATTTTATTCTGTAGCAACATGTTGAAAAGTATAGTATGACAAGAAAAACGTAACTTCGGCTGGACTGAAGCTAAAATACCATTCCTTATAGCCTATTTTTGTGAAAGTTACATATTAAATATTAAAATGACCTCCGCTGACCATGTGGAACCACAACCAACTTTACTTGCCATCGTCAGTAGCTATCATCCAGCTTGTAATTGTATATAGATTTATTTTGCTGGTACCAAGCGGTTTTTGTAACATGTTTAGTTCTTAGGTAATCGAAGCATTAAGAATCAGACTCAGCCGTTTCCACTATTTTAGAGATATTGTCGCGGTCAGAGCGTGGTATACTTTACCCGAACGGAATCGACAAAACCAAAATTGCGTTTGAGTTTTGAAGGAAAACTATAAAATAAGTGGTGTTTTCTCTTTGCTGGTGTTCCTCTAAAAGGTTTTTTTTTAGTAAGAAATCTTACCTTTCCGATGTCTTATAGCGTAACAGAATGAAATTCATTCAATGGATGATGCAGATTACTAAACATTTTATTTGAAAACCATGCGATTTTAGAAGACATTTTATATCTCCCTTCGAAAAGGAGGACTTGCTTAGGAAAATGCAAACTTTGCAATGACTTGTGCATGTGATAAGCAAATAAATGATTGCAACTTTTGCAGTTTGGTTAAGAGTGATAATTTCTCATCATTGCAACGTGCTTGTAAAACAAATTGAAAGTGCTTCTCTTCACGGCGATATGTTTACCTCAATATTGTAAACCTGTAAGGATTCTCTTTAAAGCTTCAAGCAGAAGATATTAGTTAATTACTTTATTTAAACTTGATTATTTTGATAACTACAACGGCGGAAATTTTAAATGTTGTCTTGATAAATGTTAATATTGGCTAAATAACGACAGAGTCTCATGGAACTTCTAAACAATACTGAGAAAGAGGTTGCCCTAAATAATCAATAGCAGTCACATGCTAAAAGATGAAAACTTATTAATGCTGTTGGATAATGTAAAGTCACATACAAATGAAAGATAATACAATATTAATTACCAACACATAAAAAAACTTAGGCCAGATTTTGCCACAAAACAAATTAATATAAATGATACAAGATAATAATGACGCTGCACTCCAAGCCAGAGTGTGCATCTCACAACAGACAAAAAAAAATTCCCTATGAAATGCCAAAATGACATTTTTGTCTGTCGCTATCCATTTGTTTGTTTATTTTTAGATTTTGTGAATATTTGAAGTATTAATTATACTCGTATGTGATTCTTCATTAGAACTGACGCAGGCCATAAAAAATAATAACTTTTTGATACTGGAGAGGTACATACGTAGTGTATCATTGATGCGAACTTTGACCACTTTGTGTGTGGTGAGTATCCCACCGAACAGTTTGTTATGTGAATAAGGGGTGAACGCAATACCCGCACTTCTTGATTGTGAGCGGTTACGTTTTTTTGCCTGTGTGTAGTATGTAAGTAAATGAATGCTAATTGTACACAAAATTCAACAGCTTAGCGTATTCGCTAATTGTAATTAATGATTATGTAACAGGAATACAGCCAAATCCACATATAGGCTTATCGTAAGAATTAAAAAAAAATATACTTTAATATACATACATATGTGTATTATTCTTAAGTTGAAAAGAAACTGCTGTTTTTATCACCAATACTTTTATATTTGATATGTCGGTCTATAATTATTGTTAAAAAAAGAGACCTACGACTTACCATAGTTATGGTATACATATGTACATATGTATATGTATGTTAAGAATGAAATAGCTGAATTCTTTAGCACTTTCACCACAGACGATGAAATGAACAGTAAAATGTCAATAGTTTACGGTTTTCCAAAACTAAATTTTGTATAGTTGTGAAATAGCAAGAACTGCTGTTATTCTTTGCGATATCGAAACAAAGCACATACCACGCTCCCTTAAGTTATATCTTTTGTGTTTTAAGTTGAAAGTATAAATTTAATTGAAAATAGTAGTTTTCAGTTATAATATACGTATGTTGAATAATTTTCAAATAAAAGTATATTTCTATTTTTGTATATGTAGGCATTATTCGCTTATGAAATATCCATGAACTGGAGAAAGACGTCCGCAGGGCTATTGAGAGAAGCTAGCATGGAATATGGTGATGAAATTCATTGTATTTTAATTTGGAAAAAATCAGCATTCGCTTTTAATTGTCGACCCACACTATGCACAATTGGTTTAACATTGTTCTCTCATTAAAAAGAATAATCTAATTTTTCAAATACATATCAGGTGACGATAGGAACATATACTCTTATTCGAATTAAAAAATAAGAGAAGTGGCGGACTATTCTTACAGAACTATAGTAATCACGAGTTGGAAATGAGTTTAACTGCTGTCCCTACGCCCATATATTTTGTATGATTTCGTATAGCACATACCTAAATATGGTAAACACGGTGGCAACGCTGAAAATTAGATTTTTACAGCGGATTAAGAAGTAATTTTTGTAGTTTTTCTTAGAAATTTCATGACGCTCGATGCTTGATGCTTTTAAAAATTAATAAAAATATTATTATTAAATTAATTCGTTTTGTATTTTCCTTGTTTTGTGCCAGTTTTAGAATTTGAGTGAGAACAGACGTAAAGTTGTCCTTTTATTTAGAGATGCCGCGGCGTTATTCACATATATAGGGTGGGCCATCTAACATTTTAAATTTGAATTATCTATATTTCGACATTGGAAACGTCAAATACCATTCGAAAAGTGGCAGATATTCAGTAAAAAGTCTAAAATTTACGAAATAGGTCGCTATTTACTATTCTACAGTTCGCAGATTGGGCAGAAGATCGTTTGACCGAGGATGGTCAATTTTACTGAAAAATCACCTTTCGGACGAGGCTCATTTCCACCTCGATGGTTACGTTAACAAGCAGAATTGTCGCATTTGGGGCACAGAAAACCCGCACGTAATCGTCGGGAAGCCAATGCACCCAGCACGAAACACAGTATGGTGCGGATTTTGGTCTGGTGGAATCATCGGCACATTTTTCTTCGAAAATGAAAAAGGAACCGCCGTAACCATCAATGGTGAGCGATATCGCGCAATGTTAACCGAATTTTTCTTCAAGCAAATTGAAAAAGAAGACTTGGACAACATTCGGTTCCAGCAGGATGGCGCTACGTGCCATACAGCAAACGCTACACTCAATCTTTTACGCCCAATCTTCGAAATTTAAAATTTTATATGGCCCACCCGTTATATGATACATACCAAGGGGTTACATATAATAATAATACTCAACGATTATCCTCCTCCCGCCCAACTGACGCGAGGGGCGCAATCCGCGAACGAACGGAATTAGCCGAGTCATAAAAGGCAAGAGAGTTGCGATCTTAAGCTGCTCAGTTACAGAAACAAAAATTTCAACTTCCAAATTTAAGAATTAAACAAAAGTTTATAATTTTTAAATGTAAATGTAAGAAGTAAGGAAGGGCTTTGTTCAGGTGTCACCGAACATTTTATACTCTCGCCTGATAAAGTGATAATCGAGATTTCATTATCCGTCATTTACATATTTTTTTATTTTGCTGTAAAATTAATTAGAATTAAATTCTGAGAGATTTACCGATAGTTTCGGTGAAAAATTAGGTTAGGTTAGGTTAGGCACTGAGTTCTCTTGTTCGATATCAGGGACCTTGAAAAGTCATAGTCCGATCACGACAATTTTTCCACAAGGGATAGCTCAGCTCAAATACCGTATTTGTGTAAAGTTTTATTCCGCTATCATCATTGGTTCCTAATGTATATATTATACAGAGAAGGCATCAGATGGAATTCAAAATAGCGTTATATTGGAAGAAGGCGTGGTTGTGAACCGATTTTACCCATATTTCGTACATGTCATCAGGGTGTTAAGAAAATATTATATACCGAATTTCATTGAAATCGGTCAAGCAGTTCCTGAGATATGGTTTTTGGTCCATAAGTGGGCGACGCCACGCCCATTTTAATTTTTTAAAAAAAAGCCTGGGTGCAGCTTCCCTCTGCCATTTCTTCCGTAAAATTTAGTGTTTCTGACGTTTTTTGTTAGTCGGTTAACGCACTTTTAGTGATTTTCAACATAACCTTTGTATGGGAGGTGGGCGTGGTTATTATCCGATTTCTTCCATTTTTGAACTGTATATGGAAATGCCTGAAGGAAACAACTCTGTAGAGTTTGGTTGACATAGCTATAGTAGTTTCCGAGATAAATATAAAAAACTTAGTAGGGGGCGGGCCCACGCCCACTTTTCCAAAAAAAATTACGTCCAAATATGCCCCTCCCTATTGCGATCCTTTGTGCCAAATTTCACTTTAATATCTTTATTTATGGCTTAGTTATGACACTTTATAGGTTTTCGGTTTCCGCCATTTTGTGGGCGTGGCAGTGGGCCGATTTTACCCATCTTCGAACTTAACCTTCTTATGAAGCCAATTTTCATAATGATAGCTCAATTTTTACTCAAGTTACAGCTTGCACGGACGGACGGACGGACAGACAGACATCCGGATTTCAACTCTACTCGTCACCCTGATCACTTTGGTATATATAACCCTATATCTGACTCTTTTAGTTTTAGGACTTACAAACAACCGTTATGTGAACAAAACTATAATACTCTCCTTAGCAACTTTGTTGCGAGAGTATAAAAATGCTGGAATGAGAATTGAAATCATGACATATACGGCGGAATGGTTCGTTTAACTCAAAATTTATTCTAGAAAATTTTAAAAGTAATGGTCTAAGCTGCCTGGTAGAGCGAGCGGGAACGTTAAAATTAATATCAGATAAGATACACCTGTATGCTGAGATCCACCGTGAAATGATAAACTATTTTCGTTGTCATTTCCAAAGAAGGGAATCGGACTAATCTTTTCCAAATACCTCAGCTTTTTAACTGAATACACTTATTCTAAACCGTGACAAGTGGCCTATACCATAAAGTTTGATATAAATCAAGAATATAATATGTGACAGATTTCATCTAAAAATGGTCGAAATGGTTTCCGCTAGGCCCCTTTTATTCCACTAAACCGGTGAATATATGATATATGATGATGAAATTGACTGGGAATGCTTTTTGGAGCATACTATACTTTAGTATAATGCTAAAAAAGCTTGGTTTAGATGTTAAAACCAAACATATGTATATACAACATTTAAAAAGAAATACTATATACTATACATATATATGAACCAAGTTTGTTTGAAATGTGAGCCTTTGTGTATTTTTGTGTTTAAAGTAAATTGAGTTATAACATTTTTCAAGAGTTTCATTTAGGTAAACTCTTTCAGATTGGATTTCCAACTACGTTATGAAATTTCATTTTAGAGAGCAAATATTTATATACATATGTATCTGTAATATTAGACATTTCTAGGGAAAAATGCCTCATGGTTGCGAATGGCATTATATAAAACTTAATAAACTTGCTATAGATTGCTGTGAAATGCAGAAGTGTCAATACTTCAATACCACACACAGATGAAAAGGGTGCTTTTAATGGCGGTATGATTAAAAGTTTTCTGATTTTTTAAGCTTTGACTTAAATTGACGTTTCACACATGCCACAAATATGTTAATCTATATACATGTAAGTACGTAACTATATGTATATACATATGTATATATATACAAACGTATGTACATAGTATCTGTACAATTACAATACTTGATAGAGGGTACAACAAAACAAATGACAATTAAAATGACATTCCGAAAACATAAAATGTCAGTCAATTGAAATAGCGTACAGAAAGCCTTTTTGTTATTATGAACAAAATTGATTAAGTCATGTAAATATCCACACACCTATGCACGTTCTAATAGCTTAACGACAAATATGCTGAATTCGAATCAGTTATACTCGCCTTTAAGCTTCAAGCACGTCTCAGTGTGTTTTTTTCCGAACAACATTTAGACCATCAAATATTTACATATGAATGTAAGAGTACAATTGAAAAGTCCCCGGCCTGAAAGGCGGTACTAAAATTAAATCCATAAGATTTTTAGTTTAGTTTTGATATTTGTCGAATGATTAGTTTGTGAAATATTACATTTAGAATGAAGCAACCTTTGCTATTGTGAAAAAATGGATAAAGGTGAATTAACGCAAGGAAAATCAGCCGTTAAGGATTGGTATGTTAAGATTAGACAAGGTGAAATGAGCACCGAAGACGGTGAACGCTATGAACATCCGAAAGAGTTTGATACTGATGTAAACATCAAAAAGTCCACACAATTATTTTGAATAACGGTAAAGTGAAGTTGTTCCAGATAGCACGCTCTCTCATCGTCCAATTTTCACACCGCCTTCTCATTTCCATCTCTGATGGAATATTTAATGCCTTTGGTGTATTTAGTTATTGATTTATTGCACTTTTAGTAGTTTTGAACAGTGCCTTTATAGGGGGAGCGAGTGAGTTATCTTCGAATTTCATCTATTTTCATACTATCGGTAGAAGCTGTTATAATATTTGAGCGCAGAAAATTTGGTTGCAGTAGCTTTAGCTGTTTAGTATTAAACTTATTAGTTGGCGGAGTCATGTCTGTTTTTTCAAATTTTTTTACCACAGATGCCCTTTACTACGACGATCGCCTGTACCAAATTACCGTTTTATAGTATATCTGAATTTAGTGCACTTTATAGGTTTTCGGTTAATGGCAATTTGTCGGCCTGGCAGTGGTCTGATCACGTTCCACTAAGAACTCGTAATTTTTTTTGTAGTAAGAAACCCTGAACAAAACGATTATACTCTGTAGCAATAGGTTGCAAGAGTATAGAAAGATTGTTATACTATGGTAGGCCGGGGACTTTTCAGTTGACCTGTTACACTTTTGCATATTCTTAGCTGTAAGCGTGCTCACGCGAGTAGCTGTTACAACACAAGTGACAACGAACACTTGCTTCGAACAAAGGAAGTCAATCGAATTAAGTCCGGTTTCCTGCCTTGTTTGCAACGATAGATAATTACCAGTCATGGAAAGCAAAAGACAAAACGACTTGATACTTTAGATCTTCGGACTTGAACTTCGAAACAGTATCATATACAATTTCTCACTTCTCCTTTTGCGGCATTCGTATGTATTGGTTTCATTCAAACCGCTGTCAGCTGTCACATAAAGCTTTTTAGACTTTTGACAGTTAACAAAGCAGTTAGCATTTTGGGCTACTGACTTGCAATAAATACTATAAAAGTTTTAGCTTCTTGTAGAGCTTAATGCAATTTTTAAAACATCAGTTCCGCATTGATCCCTAAAATGCACCTCAGTTAGTGTTAATTAAAAAGGATTCTTTATTTTTGACAGCGCTGCGGGAGGTGATTCTTGATTTGGGCTTTTATGTCGCAAATCTATACTTATACATACCATACATTATTATTTATTTAAATGCCCTTCTACCAAGCTGTAGCTCTCTAAAGCAGATATGTTTGTGTGTTATGATGTTTAAACGAGTGTTAATTTTTATTGTATGATAATATTCGATCTTCAGTTTCAAGTTTAGTTACAAATTCAAGTGTTTAATAAACAGAGAGTATAAGAAAAAATCGGGTGTAACTGAACTTTTATCACTCTCGCAATGTGCGAGGATGAGTTTACGAGTAAAAAATAGTTTAATTATCACATTTTGCTTAGCCTCTGCGATATTTACAATTAAACCAACCTAATTATCTCAAATGTTATAAAGTAAACTCAACCAAATAGTATAAGAAAGCTCTGGGACAGTCGTGGACCGATTTCACATATCTTAGATAGATATCTTGCGTATGGATCGATATTGGTACAAAACCGACTGGACGTTCAAAATTCCTATACTAGGGTAGTACTCGTAGTGAACCCATTTTATACGTGTTCGACATTTGGACATTCAGATTTCCAATAAGAATAGGGGTGGTAAGAAAATTCAAATGTTTTTTATGTAATGGGAAGTAGAATCGATACCATTAAATTCGAGTTCGATGAAACCAGTTTTCGAGTATCTCTTTCACTAAATCAAGTTCAATACTGTTTATTTACCGCACCAATCAGATGAAAGTGAGACTCATCAGCGAAGATGATATTCTTTAAAAAAATCGTTATCGTTTGTTGTTCCGAGGTAAAACCAGCAAATTCACGACGTTTACGGTGATCCATTTTTATATACATGCAAGCTCAAATCCTTTTTCGAAATCCGCCAAGTTGTGCATTGTGACAGTGCCAATTCGTGAGAACGTCTTGGAATCGAATTGGCACTTGAACACTTATGCGAAGAAAATGTACGGTAGAAATTCTCAACAATTCGTCGAATAGAGGGTACTGGTGGACGATTATTAGACCATGAAATGACAAAAGCGCACGAATTGTGGCAATTTTGATAATAATATTGAATAATTTGTAAACTAGTTCTTGTGTTTATCTTTCTTGATGAAATTGCAATGAATAATATGAAAAATATTAGAGATCATGATATATTAAAAATGGCCGAAACGACACTTCGAAATCATATAATTGATATATGTAAAGGGTGATTTTTTAAGAGCTTGATAACTTTTTTAAAAAAAAAAAACGCATAAAATTTGCAAAATCTCATCGGTTCTTTATTTGAAACGTTAGATTGGTTCATGACATTTACTTTTTGAAGATAATTTCATTTAAATGTTGACCGCGGCTGCGTCTTAGGTGGTCCATTCGGAAAGTCCAATTTTGGGCAACTTTTTCGAGCATTTCGGCGGAATAGCCCGAATTTCTTCGGAAATGTTGTCTTCCAAAGCTGGAATAGTTGCTGGCTTATTTCTGTAGACTTTAGACTTGACGTAGCCCCACAAAAAATAGTCTAAAGGCATTAAATCGCATGATCTTGGTGGCCAACTTACGGGTCCATTTTGAGATGAATTGTTGTCGAAGTTTTCCCTCAAAATGGCCATAGAATCGCGAGCTGTGTGGCATGTAGCGCCATCTTGTTGAAACCACATGTCAACCAAGTTCAGTTCTTCCATTTTTGGCAACATAAAGTTTGTTAGCATCGAACGATAGCGATCGCCATTCACCGTAACGTTGCGTCCAACACTTTGAAAAAATACGGTCCAATGATTCCACCAGCGTACAAACCACACCAAACAGTGCATTTTTCGGGATGCATGGGCAGTTCTTGAACGGCTTCTGGTTGCTCTTCACCCCAAATGCGGCAATTTTGCTTATTTACGTAGCCATTCAACCAGAAATGAGCCTCATCGCTGAACAAAAATAAAGCGCACACATTTCGAACCGAACACTGATTTTGGTAATAAAATTCAATGATTTGCAAGCGTTGCTCGTTAGTAAGTCTATTCATGATGAAATGTCAAAGCATACTGAGCATCTTTCTCTTGACACCATGTCTGAAATCCCACATGATCTGTCAAATACTAATGCATGAAAATCCTAACCTCAAAAAAATCACCCGTTACATATAGTATGGCATAAAGACAGCAGGAAGTTTTAAAATCTTTATTTTAAGTATATGGAACCACGACACATTACTTCAAAGACGTTCTCTAAATTATACATTGTACTATTGTATTATACTCTGTAGTAACATGTAGCAAGAGCATACCAATTTCAACGAGTCAAATAATTAATATGAATACTATAATTGTCAACGTAATGTCGAGATAAATGTATTGAAATGGCAACCCACTATAGTCAAATAAGTTATTTTGCCAGAAGTCCCATGAATGTGTATTCAAGAATAAAAGTACATATGTATGTACTTACTTCGTCATCTATTAATTCTGCAAAAACAGGAATCGCTACGAATGTGTTTGTTTGCCTGCTTCTAATTAACGCCACCGATCTATTCGCTAACATGAGTAATCTCTGAAGCATATGAACATAGGAGCATGCGAATGCGCTACGTTTTCACATTTTAAAAGCACTTAACTAGAAAATCCGCCCATTAAATCAAATCATAACCAATTAACATTTCCATGCAGAGATTAATTTCAATGGAATTTTCTAAGCGTTCGAGGGAATATTTTTTCCACATAACTCACAAGGATAGCATACCTTAGCTTTGCTTTCATTGCGGGTTATGGACTAGGTTGCAAATGAAGCTGTGCAAAATTTCACGCCACTTGAGTTTTCATTCGGTGGAAAAATTCTTGCTTAAAAAAAACACAGAAAACAACAGAATGAAAAAAAACTGCGAAAGGATTTTTCTATGGCAATCAGTTGTCCAATACATACTGGTACAATATGTACATTTAAGAAAATAAAATTCGTAACTTTTATATAACAGAATATTTTTTTAAATTTACGGCATACATAGCCAATATATTAGGAAGAAGAGTGTCAGAAAGAATCACGGTTCGCTTAAAGAATCGGAAGTACTTTGATACTTAGAAGAAGTGTCGGATAATTGGAATTAGATCTGAGGAAGGCTGCATTGAAAATTGCAACAATATTGTTTATTATTATACTTAAAGCAATGTATATTATGTTTTCATAATTTAAGTATATATACGAGTGTATATATCGAAACCAAAATAAAGATTTGTCATACCTTTTTATGCTAAAAATATACACCTCTGAAGTGTATTATAGCTTTGTAAGATGTATGAAATAAAACTTAACATCTAATCAGTTTGAACTGTAAAAATTTTTTGACCTTTTGCATTCACACAAGTCCCGAAACGATTCGGCCATTGATCTCCAACTCCAACTCCGACTACAAACTATAGTCCATTGTATTCAAATTTGAACTTCCAGGCCCCTTAGATTAACATGATTTGCGTCTTTGAAAGTGTTTGCGTAGATTTTGTGGATTTGGTTATTAAAAACATCTTTATGAGTGAACATTTTGTCACCTGTAAAAAGGATACTTTCATGGCCTTTGATTTCTTCACTGAAGAAGCCGCTTGCATCTTATGAGCCTAATATGTTTTAAGCGCATTGTCAGAAGGTGACCGGTTGACCGAAGGTAAACTTTCATTATTCATTTTACTGAACTGATTTTTTTTGTATGAGTATATACTGCATACAAGTTATAATAAAACATAACGTTATTTTTTTTCTGAAAAGCTTTCCTCGCTGTATGTTTTCTGAACTTTGTAAGATACATAATCTATATATGTATGTGTACATATATATGCACATATGTATGTACAAATAGTATGCATTTTGAAGCATTATAACTTGCTCATTTTGGTTCTTATTAATATTTGCCGTGCTGAAAATGTATGAATGACGCCAGCATTTTTGCAAAATATTGTTATGCTTGATTAACTCATTGTTGAAGAGCATAAAAAACTCGTCTTTTATTTTCAATTATATTTATTTACCAAAACATGCATATTTCTCACATACTGAGTTATCGCCTTTGGCAATTTACCATGCTAAGTCCAAGTCGAATCGCTGTCAACTCTAGCGTTAACTACATACATATGTATGTACACATAACAACTTCAAGTTAGCATTGCCCACATTGCCCACCATATCATTGTCCATTTGTCGCGGATTCTAATCTGAACTCTGACCTAAAGCTAACAGCGTCGTTTATTGCGACAAACATTAAAGATAAATGTCCAAATTTTCACTCCTTAGAAGTAAAAAAAAGCCTTTTCAAGCTATGGCAAGGGGAGCGAAAACTAGCCGCCCAACCAAAAACCATAAAAGATCTCAAATTATAAAATAAATACTTGAAATATGCATATGTGTGTGTATACATATGTTAATGGTGTATGCTTGTGGCAAAAAAACGAAGACAGCGAGCAAAACATTCACGAGACAACTACTCTTAGCTTTGAAAACGAACATTTCTGCACACGAACTAACCTCAGGG
This sequence comes from Bactrocera dorsalis, assembly GCF_023373825.1. NCBI lineage: Eukaryota > Metazoa > Arthropoda > Insecta > Diptera > Tephritidae > Bactrocera > Bactrocera dorsalis. Next base: position 49,934,383 of record NC_064307.1, read on the forward strand.
CTTTACGACAAAAAAAAAAATAAAATAAAATAACATGCTTAACAAAACAAAACACGACCAAGAACAACAAATCATAAAATGAATGGGAATCTCAATGAACGTTATCCTTGCGAAAAAGGGTACAAAACGTGTTTCGCATCCTTCCCGCTCCTGGGTCTATGAAAGGCATAAGTGTTGCTAATAATGCCACATTAATCTTCACACAATTGCAAACGTAACAAGTTTCAGGTTGTCAACTTTGCATTTGCATGTCCGCAGGCAGAAGAAGCTGAATGGATGTACGCAAAATATTCGGTAGGCTTAATTATTTGGCTGTATCCTTGCTGTCTCCTTTCTCATTAAAAATCAATTTGGCTCGGACAAGGAATTGACTGACGCGTTAAGTGTATACGTTTACTTGAAACCCATACAAAACATCAATGTGGTCAGATCTTCAAACTATTTCCAAATTTTGCATATTTGCGAATGAAATGTGCCAGTTGAACTAGTTTCCCCATTTTTTTAATAGACCAATTGTCATTTGTAAGGCGACCTCAAAAGTTTCCGCCTCAATTAATGCTTGTGTTTGTATTCGACAAGCATTCTATGAATATCGAATCTCCAAGCTTAAAGGGTATACAAATGTATGCTTCCAGAGAGGAAAGTCTGCTTCTTTGAAACAACAAGAAGTTATAGTTCCTCAGCTAGACAATGAATGGCAAACCATCGAATAAACTGACTTTAAAATTATGTCACATTTACGGCAATTACCTGTAAATGAAATAAAATGCAACAAATGTAATATAATTTTCCTACACATTCTAACATTTGAAAAGATTTCTCACATTTTCTATACTAGTGCATTGCAGAGATTTTAAAGGAATATTAGTTCCTAATTTGAGTTCGTATTTGACTCAAGACTAAATATGTAACTGCAGATCTACGAAGTGTTATATCCGTTAACGGTGAATAAATATTTATCGATCGATCCATTTTAAACTAAACTTAAAAGACCAAAATAGGAAAACTTTATCAATGGAAAAATTATCTACCTTTTAGATAAGTTGGTTTTAGAAGTGCATAAAATCGATATATCGGTCACTGTTTTCCGGAGTTCACAAAATGTAATCTATATTAACTTACTTAGTGAAGCACAGCTCGAAGTCCGAATCATCAGGTCAAGTCAAAGCTAAATTCCAGGAAAAACGGTAACATTTTGCAAAAAATAAAGTGATATTTTACATCTCAATTGCCTACTAAGTCCGAAGTAGCATTTGTTTGGCAAGAGATATTCTGCGTTGGATTTCGAGGCTGACGTTGTTGTTGGTGTTGATGCTGGTTCCTAAATAGACGAGATTATCTACAACTTCGAAGTTATGACTGTCAACAGTGACGTGGGAGCCTAGTCGCACGTGCTACGACTGTATGTTCAATGGCAGGAGACATTTCGTCTTGCCCTCGTTCATCACTACACCCATTTGCTTTGCTGCCTATTAATCTTTCACACGATACGTTCGATATAACCTGGCGTTATATTTTCACTGCCATTCAGCAGGCTGGAGAAGTGTTCCCTCCATAATTTTAGTATGCTCTGGGCATCAGTCACTAGATCACCTCTGGGGGTTCTACAAGAGTATGCTTCGGTCTTGAAACCTTCTGTTAGTCGCCGCATCTTTTCATAGAATTTTGGAGCATTACCCCTGTCGGCCAGCTTGTCAAGCTCTTCGTACTCTTGCATTTCGGCCTCTCTATTTTTTTGTCTGCAAATGCGTCTGCTTCTGCATCTGCGGTATGTTGAAGAACTTCGCTTTGATGCGGATTGTGGCTACATGTTCATTAACCGGGGTGAATGCCAGGTGACGGAGTTTCTATCTCATCCGAGGGCGGTTTTTACGTGGCGAAACCATCAACACTTCCACCAAATATTGCCAAATGAATTAAATAACCATTTTACAATGGAATTGGAGTGTGAACTCCTTATTATAGCCCCTATATACAATATATTAATATTTTTTCCAATACGTATATATAAGCATGCAGAGATTAAATAGTTCTTATATTTGCTTTTGCATGAGGTTCAAACTTATTGATTTTCGCTTTTTTAGTTTTTAAGCTAACAATGCGAAAATTTATTTGACGTGGTCTGTCATAATTTTACAAACGTCATAACTCATCGCTAGCATGGAAGAAAAACGAATGCGCGAAAACGTTGATGCTCTACGCAGGAGTTCGCTTAAGCGCATGCGCGCAGCGACAGTGGCAGCACACCACAATACACCGATCATAAAGCATTCGCGTCAAACGCGTAAACACGTGCATACTAAAACCCGTGTCCACCAAGCGCTTTATTGCCAAGTGTGAACAATATCCGGATAAAGGCATTTCACGATTTACGGGTTCCGTTGCGTTGTTCGACACTGCGTGCGGTGGGTCAGAATCACCAACTGTGATGCTGTGAGCTGCTGAAAATTGTTCTAAGAATATGATTAGGAGCCAAGCGTTGCGCCTCTTCACAATCAATATTTGATTTATTCCTGCCATTTTTATTGTTCCTCGTGGCACTGTGGAACGCGCATTTCGCATCTTTGTGGTTGCTGCCAGCCATAGCACACTGCTGTGTTGTTGGCCTCCTACTTGAGATTGTGGCCCATTCTTCTCTGACAATTGTGAAAAATGCTAATGAATTGCTTTTTACATTTCGTTCCGTTCTTTTTATTGAATTCCTTACACGACATAATAGAAGACAAAAAGACACTCGAGCCTCAGTGCAACGCAATAGCAAATGTCTTTGTTCAACGGCGGGCATTGTAAATGTAACAATCACGCGTACAAGCCGGTATTCGAGTAGATCGGCGAAATTATTACAGGGAAGACAGTTGCAGAGAGGCAATGTACTATGTATGCCATTCTTTATATAGGAGCTATGTCCTATACGCTTGCGTGATTTGCCCTTACTTTCTTTCTTGCACTCGATGTCGGGTCAATTGCGTCTTTAAAATATAAGACACTTATATGATAGTAAGTAAATAAACTGTTTTTTGTTGATTTTTTGTTCCTCTTTTACATACATACTTATTTACTACGGTGGTGCGCTATATGTTCGCAAGGATAATAGCCAATATCTTAAGGACATATTGGGAGGTCCTTTAGCCATCGTATATTTTGTGCAAACAGAAACTATAAATAACCCAAGAATGCCGAATATAATTGGAAAATGCTGAAAAAGATTTTGGAAAACAAAGGCAAGGCTATGCTGATTAGTGGTCAGTGACAATCACAAAGTATCGCACAGGCAATGTTCATACATAGAACAATCAGAGTAGCAGATTCGTTAAAAGCCGAAACAGATGTGCACTCACGACGAAATTTTCTGGCAGACAGTTTGGCACCAGCCTAAGTAGTACTTTCTGTTTGTGTATTTAAGCCCTTAAAGAAAGAGTCTTTTGTTATAAATGCAGATAATAAGGGTCCAAATATCTCTCTGCCAATGTATGAGAAGAGTAAGCAAAGGAAGAGTAAATTAGTCAACATTTAGTATGAACAGATCGCAAGCATTCCTGCCTTAGACATTCTCATGACAATTGTAATGATACTACAATCCAGCAGACTCCGATTCATCAATGTAAATGACAGTTTTTTACGAATTACACAGGATTTCGATAGATCGAGATTTCCATTTATTGAGGCTCAGCAAAAAAAGATTCGAATAAACGATGCATTTATATGTATTATCATGTTCACATTTTTAACTTTATTGGAAATTAAAAAAAAAAAATTGTATTTAAACTCTTCTGTTACCTTAAGGTCATCTAGTGACCTTTTTATGTTATTTTTTCTTATATTATTATATAAGACACAAAACTTTGGCATTTCCTTTTACGTATTCCTGCATTGAGAAAAATAGCTTTGAAAAAGTGCAAAATATTTTTTATAATTTTGTAAAAAAGGTGGCACTATCAAAACTAACGTGTGGGCAGCATGAGGTCATTCAGTAACAGCCAGCGGTTCAAAGCGTCAAGTGGAGGTTTTCGCCAATTAATTTTTGAGTAAAAAGGCTGACATTATAGATAATACAAGGAAAACAAGCATCGCTTATTATTTCGATTGTGTTGTTGTATATTTCTATTTGATTTCAGTGGACTATTATCTGATTCAGCAGACTTGTCGTTTGACAGAAAACCAAATACAGCAGACAATAATGGAATACCTGGACACTGATGAGTATTGTGATGTGTAGGACGATGAGAATATATTGGAAATGTTACCAGACAGGAATCTTCTGAAGAGTACATTGCTAGTGATGAAGAATAAAGTATTGCTGAAGCTGATGTAAGTAATATTCCCGTATAATTTTCAAGAGACAAGAACTGCAACCAATAACAATAGAGCCAGAACAGAATATAATTCGACGACACCCCGGAGTTACAGTGTATGCAGTTCACCGAATATCAAATATAAAATAATCATTCGACCTCTGTTTTACACCGCAAATAAAAAAATATATTTTAGAGTTCACCAACATCGAGGGCGCTAAAAGAATTGGAGAGAAATATAAACCAATTGATGAAATAGAATTAGATCTTAGGAGCTACTAAAAATGGTAAATTTATATGTACTGTACTTAAACTACGTAGATACATACAATCACAGGCGTATACCGCTTGCATGGAGAAATTCCCATCAGTCTTTTGGATGAAGTTCATGGTCGACCAACATTTCGCGCTGTAATGTCACTTACAAGGTTTTTGAAAATAAGTCGTGTGCTGAGGTTCGATAACAGAGGCAATCGCAGAGCACAGAAAGAGGCACGATTCGCGATTAATACGAGAAATGGGTAGCTTACTTAACGCTACTGTTTGTTCCATATGAAAACGTAACAGTCGATGAGCGTTTAATTCCTTTCAGAGGCAAAAGTCCATTCTTAGTTTACATGCCAAGTAAGCCAAGTAAATACGGGATAAAAGCATGGGTAGCTGCGGATATGCGTACAAAATGTTGCCTAAATTTTCAAATATATTTGGAAACAGATTCAGCACACAACCGGAGCGAAACCAAGGCCAACGGGTAGTGTTGGATATAGTAAGTGGGTATGAAAGACGGAATATAACGATAGATAACTTTATTACAACTCGAGATTTGGCATTACTTTTACTGAATAAAAATATGAAATTGGTGAGCACTGTGAGAAGTAATAAGCGCTTACTGCCTGTTTGGGGCACTAACCTGGAGTTAAGACGATTAGCAGTACCAAGCAGTCGTTTCTTCTTTGATGTACAAGTCACCATTGTACAATAAATTCCTAAAAAGTATAAAACGGTAATTGAGCACTTTGTATCATAACAAAAACATTATTGAAAACCATCCCAAGAGGTTGCCGGAATAATCTGGAGTAGATACAATTGAGGTGAAATAACTCGTAGAAAACCGTTGTCAAAATATCAGTTGTCAGCTAACATGTCCGAATAGTCCGGGCAGAAGAACCTAGCTCTTCAGCGGATGTTGCTCCAAAAGAGAAAGGCAAGTCAGCGAGCCACCGGCGCAGTTTGCTCGATCTCATTTTGCCGTAAAACACACGAGCACTGCACCATTTGAAAGAAATCTGTGTGCCTTCAACATCGTACAACGGTAACAGTTTCTACATCATATTGCTTTCAACACACGCGATGAATAAAGCAAGTATGCAGGAAGATAACTTCATTTATAATCAAAAAATCGGAGAAGTGTTAATAACTAAATAAAATTATAATCAATAAAACTATGAAATATTAAAATTGTAGTCAGTAAAATTAAGAAATATTAGGATAAAAACTAAAATTATAAGGTTTTTTTAGGATACGCTTACAAAACACTGAGTAGGTGATTTCCTGACCATTATTATTCCATTATTAGCTGCCATGGTATCATTTAAGTCGTATTTGCAGCCATTCGTTAAATATAGTTGCTGTCATCCAAGCTGTCTTATTATGTCGATAGTGGAATGCTAGAAATGCTTTAAAAACATCTTGGTTTTGCGGACTCTCCGATTAGCAGGGGCTTACGTTTTTCGGTGCCATCCATTATTACAGCAAATAATAGAGTTACTCTTTCTTACTGTGTTTGTCCGCATGACATTTTTCAATTTTGAGGCAATAGGTTTGATCTGGCAAACACTTGTATAATAACTAAGTTTGGTCTGCATTGAATGCATTCTTTGATTCGTAATCCTTTATCGGATCAACCAGCTTTTCCTTTCATTCCATTCCATTTTTTAAAATTGATATGATGCCGGTGATTGAAACGATCTAGCCAACCACTTCTTGCCTTAAAATCGGTTATGTTCATGGCTTTAGGTAAAAAACACAACTGTTTATTTTAATAACCTCTCCCAATGGGAACATCTCTTTGACGGCATTGTGTAAACCAAAAGGTAGAGTATTTTCTATGTTTCTATCGTTTTAGTTTACTAAATAGAAGATAATGTTTTTTGTCGAATTGATATTGAATATTTTTGCCACTCTAATTATTTCTGTTCCATTATCAATGGTTAAAATCACAAGTTTATGGCGCGATTTATAACACAATGCGTACGATTTTGTGCCATTTTCCCGGAATAATATTACCTTTGCAAAAAACGCCGCAAACTCCTCGAAAACATTGTGAGAAACACAAGAATCCCACTTTTTAATATAAATTAAATTATTTTAAATATACTTAGGGACTTGCATGCATGATACAACTAGTGAAAAGTTTGACACATATTTGTGCAACAAAGATGTATCAACATCAGGACATTTAGAATGAAATAATCTCTTTATTATACTCTTGCAACATATTGCTGCAGAGTAATAGTTTTATTCACTTTACGGTTGTTAGGTGAGTTGAAATCTAGTTGACTATCTGCCTGTCCGTCTGTCCGAGCAAGCGATAACTTGAGTAAAAATTGAGATATCTTCGTGAAATCGGCTTATAACTCCTTCCACTCCTCATATAACGGTTATGTTGAAAACTACTAAAAGTGCCCACAAAATTTTACGCTCGATGATACAAAACAACTTATATAAAATTATACAATTAGTTCCAACCAAATTGGTACATCATATTATTCTAACATTCTTTTATTACGGTCCGATGGACATTTCTATCATACACTGAATGGGCGAAATCGTACAACAACCGCGCCTGCTTTCCATATCGCTCATTTGCTGCAAGAACGACAAAAGTCAAAAAAATCGATTCGCCAGAAAAAGCGTTTAAAGTTTTCAACTTACTACAACCTTACACGGTGACTCCAACCTTACACCTCTTCTCAAGCGGAGCATATAAGAGGTATTCATATGAATTTTTCACTCAACATGAAGTATGATATAACGAACAATTCTTCAGCATTAACTCAAAAATCACGTTTTTGAATTATGCCGTCTTGCAGCAAATGAGCGATATAACACAATTTTCAATTCCATCTGATTCTTCCACTTTCCAGTATACAAATTAAGCACAAATGAATGTAAGGGAATACAATTTGCACGATTTGTGTTTAGTTAACTCTTAAACCGTTATTTCGTATAACACTCTCTGATTATTTACAAAAACAGTTAGTCGTATATGGTTGGAGCAATTTCTGTGCAAAGGGCTCTCGCAATATAAAGTAGTGTTGAGCATGTAATCTGCGATTGAAATTTTATGCCTACGTGCCTAAGTTGAAAGTGTGTACTTTTCGATTGTATGATACTCGTATAACATAAAATAAACGAAGATTCGTCAGATTACAGATACAACTTTGTTATTTAACGAGTATAGTGCAACATTGAGAAATACATAGAACATGTGTCTAATAATCATCATATGTTCATAGATCTCTCGATTATTACGAAAAAAGTGCAGACAATTAGCACTCGTAATTTGATCCTGCTCTGTTCGTGTTTCCTTCTCTTCTGGTTAAAGTCATTACCTACCTAAGTAAACAAAAACGATATGTGGTATATGGTGTGTAGTCGCAATAGCGAGCGCAGTTTATTGTGAAGCCTTAAAGCCAAGTTTTTAAGATTAGGAATTCCGTTGTTAGAAAGAATATGATCGGATATGTGCTCAGTATTAACTTACCCTGCTTACGCTAC